>NW_027422632.1:0-95000 GCF_048934315.1 Petromyzon marinus
AGTGTGTAGGTGAGTGAGTGTGTAGGTGAGTGAGTGAGTGTGTAGGTGAGTGAGTGTGTAGGTGAGTGAGTGAGTGTGTAGGTGAGTGAGTGAGTGTGTAGGTGAGTGAGTGAGTAGGTGAGTGAGTGAGTGAGTACTCACAGACAGCTCAGTGCTAGTCGCTATCTGCCTGTAGGTCCCACACTCTGTGTAGGTGTGACTGGGGACCAGGCTCTCGGGGCTGTAGAAGTGGCTCAGCAGGTCCAACACTCTGTGTAGCTGTGAGTGTGTAGGTGAGTGAGTGAGTGTGTAGGTGAGTGAGTGAGTGAGTGTGTAGGTGAGTGAGTGAGTGTGTAGGTGTGTGTGTAGGTGAGTGAGTGAGTGTGTAGGTGAGTGAGTGAGTGTGTAGGTGTGTAGGTGAGTGTGTAGGTGTGTAGGTGAGTGTGTAGGTGAGTGAGTGAGTGAGTGAGTGTGTAGGTGAGTGTGTGAGTGAGTGAGTGTGTAGGTGAGTGAGTGAGTGAGTGTGTAGGTGAGTGAGTGAGTGAGTGTGTAGGTGAGTGAGTGTGTAGGTGAGTGAGTGAGTGTGTAGGTGATTGAGTGAGTGTGTAGGTGAGTGAGTGAGTGAGTGTGTAGGTGAGTGTGTAGGTGAGTGTGTAGGTGTGTAGGTGAGTGTGTAGGTGAGTGAGTGAGTGAGTGTGTAGGTGAGTGACTGAGTGCTACTCACAGACAGCTCAGTGCTAGTCGCTATCTGCCTGTAGGTCCCACACTCTGTGTAGGTGTGACTGGGGACCAGGCTCTCGGGGCTGTAGAAGTGGCTCAGCAGGTCCAGCACTCTGTGTAGCTGTGAGTGTGTGAGTGAGTGTGTAGGTAAGTGTGTAGGTGAGTGTGTAGGTGAGTGTGTAGGTGAGTGTGTAGGTGAGTGAGTGACTGAGTGCTACTCACAGACAGCTCAGTGCTAGTCGCTATCTGCCTGTAGGTCCCACACTCTGTGTAGGTGTGACTGGGGACCAGGCTCTCGGGGCTGTAGAAGTGGCTCAGCAGGTCCATCACTCTGTGTAGCTGTGAGTGTGTAGGTGAGTGAGTGAGTGTGTAGGTGAGTGAGTGAGTGTGTAGGTGAGTGTGTAGGTGAGTGAGTGAGTGAGTGCTACTCACAGACAGCTCAGTGCTAGTCGCTATCTGCCTGTAGGTCCCACACTCTGTGTAGGTGTGACTGGGGACCAGGCTCTCGGGGCTGTAGAAGTGGCTCAGCAGGTCCAACACTCTGTGTAGCTGTGAGTGTGTAGGTGAGTGAGTGAGTGTGTAGGTGAGTGAGTGAGTGTGTAGGTGAGTGTGTAGGTGAGTGAGTGAGTGTGTAGGTGAGTGAGTGAGTGTGTAGGTGAGTGTGTAGGTGAGTGAGTGAGTGTGTAGGTGAGTGAGTGACTGAGTGCTACTCACAGACAGCTCAGTGCTAGTCGCTATCTGCCTGTAGGTCCCACACTCCGTGTAGGTGTGACTGGGGACCAGGCTCTCGGGGCTGTAGAAGTGGCTCAGCAGGTCCAGCAGGGTCCTGCGATCCCAGTCGTCCGTCACGCGCCCGCCGTAGTTGATCTGCCCGGCCGTGAACTTGAGCACCTGGGGGTGTGAGACGGTGGTGGTGGTGGTGGTGGTGGGTGGGTGAGAGGGTGGGTGGGTGGGTGAGAGGGTGAGTGGGTGGGTGGGTGGATGAGAGGGTGGGTGGGTGGGTGGGTGAGAGGGTGGGTGGGTGGGTGGGTGGGTGGATGAGAGGGTGGGTGGGTGGGTGAGAGGGTGGGAGGATGGGTGGGTGAGTGGGTGAGTGAGTGGGTGAGTGGGTGAGTGGGTGGGTGGGTGGGTGAGTGGGTGGGTGGGTGGGTGAGTGGGTGAGTGAGTTGGTGGATGAGTGGGTGGGTGAGTGGGTGAGTGGGTGGGTGAGTGAGTTGGTAAGTGGATGGGTGAGTGGGTGAGTGGGTGGGTGGGTGAGTGGGTGGGTGGGTGAGTGGGTGGGTGGGTGGGTGAGTGGGTGGGTGGGTGGGTGGGTGGGTGGGTGAGTGGGTGGGTGGGTGGGTGAGTGAGTGGGTGGGTGAGTGGGTGAGAGGGTGGGTGGGTTGGTGAGTGGGTGAGTTGGTGAGTGAGTGAGTCGGTGAGTGGGTGGGTGGGTGAGTGGGTGGGTGGGTGAGTGAGTGGGTGAGTTGGTGAGTGGGTGGGTGAGTTGGTAAGTGAGTGGGTGAGTGAGTTGGTGAGTGGGTGAGTGAGTGAGTGAGTGTGTAGGTGGGTGGGTGAGTGAGTGAGTGGTGATGGTGTAGGTGGTGGTGGTGGTGGTGTGGGTGGTGTGGGTGGTGGTGTAGGTGGTGGTGTAGGTGATGGTAATGGTGGTGTAGGTGGTGGTGATGGTGTAGGTGGTGTAGGTGGTGTAGGTGGTGTAGGTGGTGGTGATGGTGTAGGTGGTGGTGTAGGTGGTGGTGAAGGTGGTGTAGGTGGTGGTGTAGGTGGTGGTGGTGGTGAAGTTGGTGTAGGTGATGGTGTAGGTGGTAGTGATGGTGTAGGTGGTGGTGATGGTGTAGGTGGTGTAGGTGGTAGTGTAGGTGATGGTGTAGGTGGTGGTGATGGTGTAGGTGATGCAGGTGGTGGTGATGGTGTAGGTGGTGGTGAAGGTGGTGTAGGTGGTGATGTAGGTAGCGGTGTAGGTGGTGGTGTAGGTGATGGTGTAGGTGGTGGTGATGGTGTAGGTGTAGGTGATGGTGTAGGTGATGGTGTAGGTGGTGTAGGTGGTGGTGATGGTGTAGGTGGTGGTGATAGTGTAGGTGGTGTAGGTGGTGGTGGTGGTGTAGGTGGTGTAGGTGATGGTGTAGGTGGTGTAGGTGGTGGTGTAGCTGATGTAGGTGGTGGTGTAGGTGATGTAGGTGGTGGTGTAGGTGATGGTGTAGGTGGTGGTGATGGTGTAGGTGGTGTAGGTGATGGTGTAGGTGATGTAGGTGGTGGTGTAGGTGGTGGTTATGGTGTAGGTGATGTAGGTGGTGGTGTAGGTGGTGGTGATGGTGTAGGTGGTGGTGATGGTGTAGGTGATGTAGGTGGTGGTGTAGGTGGTGGTGATGGTGTAGGTGGTGTAGGTGGTGGTGTAGGTGATGGTGTAGGTGATGGTGAAGGTGGTGGTGATGGTGTAGGTGGTGTAGGTGGTGGTGTAGGTGGTGGTGATGGTGTAGGTGGTGTAGGTGGTGGTGTAGGTGGTGTAGGTGGTGGTGTAGGTGGTGGTGATGGTGTAGCTGATGGTGAAAGTGGTGTAGGTGGTGGTGATGGTGGTGTAGGTGATGGTGTAGGTGGTGGTGATGGTGTAGGTGGTGGTGTAGGTAGCGGTGTAGGTAGTGGTGTAGGTGATGTAGGTGGTGGTGATGGTGTAGGTGATGGTGTAGGTGGTGGTGATGGTGTCGGTGGTGGTGGTGTAGGTGGTGGTGATGGTGTAGGTGGTGGTGAAGGTAACGGTGTAGGTGGTGTAGGTGGTGGTGTAGGTGGTGTAGGTGGTGGTGTAGGTGGTGGTGATGGTGAAGGTAACGGTGTAGGTGGTGTAGGTGGTGGTGTAGGTGGTGTAGGTGGTGGTGTAGGTGGTGGTGATGGTGTAGGTGGTGGTGGTGAAGGTGTAGGTGGTGGTGAAGGTGGTGTAGGTGTAGGTGATGGGGTAGGTGGTGGTGTAGGTGATGTAGGTGGTGTAGGTGATGGTGTAGGTAGTGGTGTAGGTGGTGTAGGTGGTGGAGATGGTGTAGGTGATGTAGGTGGTGGTGTAGGTGGTGGTGATGGTGTAGGTGGTGTTGTAGGTAGCGGTGTAGGTGGTGGTGTAGGTGGTGGCGGTGTAGGTGGTGGTGATGGTGTAGGTGGTGTAGGTGGTGGTGTAGGTGATGTAGGTAGTGGTGTAGGTGGTGAAGGTGGTGTAGGTGGTGGTGTAGGTGATGGTGTAGGTAGTGGTGTAGGTGATGTAGGTGGTGTAGGTGGTGGTGGTCGTGTAGGTAGCGGTGTAGGTGGTGATGTAGGTGATGTAGGTGGTGTAGGTGATGGTGTAGGTGATGTAGGTGGTGTTGATGATGGTGTAGGTAGTGGTGTAGGTGGTGTAGGTGGTGTAGGTGATGTAGGTGGTGTAGGTGATGGTGTAGGTAGTGGTGTAGGTGGTGTAGGTGGTAGTGTAGGTGGTGTAGGTGGTGTTGTAGGTGTGGGTGGTGTAGATGTAGGTGGTGTAGGTGATGGTGTAGGTGGTGGTGTAGGTAGCGGTGTAGGTAGTGGTGTAGGTGGTGGTGTAGGTGGTGTAGGTGGTAGTGTAGGTAACGGTGTAGGTGGTGTAGGTGATGGTGTAGGTAACGGTGTAGGTGGTGGTGTAGGTGGTGATGATGGTGTAGGTGGTGATGATGGTGTAGGTGATGTAGGTGATGGTGTAGGTGGTAGTGTAGGTGGTGTAGGTGGTGGTGTAGGTGGTGATGATGGTGTAGGTGGTGTAGGTGGTGGTGTAGGTGATGTAGGTGATGGTGTAGGTGGTGGTGAAGGTGGTGTAGGTGGTGTAGGTGATGGTGTAGGTGGTAGTGTAGGTGGTAGTGTAGGTGGTGTAGGTGATGGTGTAGGTGATGGTGTAGGTGATGTAGGTAGTGGTGTAGGTGGTGTAGGTGGTGGTGTAGGTAGTGGTGTAGGTGGTGGTGTAGGTGGTGTAGGTGGTGGTGTAGTTGGTGTAGGTGGTGGTGTAGGTGGTGTAGGTGGTAGTGTAGGTGGTGTAGGTGATGGTGTAGGTGATGGTGTAGGTGGTGTAGGTGGTGGTGTAGGTGGTGTAGGTGGTGGTGTAGGTGGTGGTGTAGGTGGGGTAGGTGATGTAGGTGGTGTAGGTGGTGGTGTAGGTAGTGGTGTAGGTGGTGGTGTAGGTGGTGGTGTAGGTAGTGGTGTAGGTGATGTAGGTGATGGTGGTAGTGTAGGTGGTGTAGGTGGTGGTGTAGGTAGTGTAGGTGGTGTAGGTGGTGGTGTAGGTGGTGATGTAGGTGGTGTAGGTGGTAGTGTAGGTGATGGTGTAGGTGGTGGTGTAGGTGGTGGTGTAGGTGGTGGTGATGATGGTGTAGGTGATGGTGGTGTAGGTGGTGTAGGTGGTAGTGTAGGTGGTGTAGGTGGTGGTGTAGGTGGTGTAGGTGATGTAGGTGATGGTGGTGTAGGTGGTAGTGTAGGTGATGTAGGTGGTGGTGGTGTAGGTGGTGGTGTAGGTGATGTAGGTAGTGGTGTAGGTGGTGTAGGTGATGGTGTAGGTGATGTAGGTGGTGGTGTAGGTGGTGTAGGTGATGGTGTAGGTGGTGTAGGTAGTGGTGTAGGTGGTGTAGGTGGTAGTGTAGGTGGTGTAGGTGATGGTGTAGGTGATGTAGGTAGTGGTGTAGGTGGTAGTGTAGGTGGTGTAGGTGGTGGTGTAGGTGGTGTAGGTGATGGTGTAGGTGGTGGTGTAGGTGGTGTAGGTAGTGGTGTAGGTGTAGGTGGTGTAGGTGGTGGTGTAGGTGGTGTAGGTGGTGGTGTAGGTGGTGTAGGTGGTGGTGGTGTAGGTGGTGTAGGTGTAGGTGGTGTAGGTAGTGGTGTAGGTGTAGGTGATGGTGTAGGTGATGGTGTAGGTGGTGTAGGTGTAGGTGATGGGGAAGGTGGTGGTGTAGGTGGTGGTGGTGTAGGTGGTGGTGTAGGTAGTGGTGTAGGTGGTGTAGGTAGTGGTGTAGGTGTAGGTGGTGTAGGTAGTGGTGTAGGTGGTGTAGGTGATGGTGGTGTAGGTGGTGTAGGTGTAGGTGGTGTAGGTGGTAGTGTAGGTGGTGTAGGTGTAGGTGATGGTGTAGGTGGTGGTGTAGGTGGTGGTGATGATGGTGTAGGTGATGGTGGTGTAGGTGGTGTAGGTGGTAGTGTAGGTGATGTAGGTGGTGGTGGTGTAGGCGGGTACCTTGAAGGGCACGCTGTTGTACTCTCCCAAGAACATGTGCAGCTGGCTCACACAGATGGCGAGGTCGCCCTCCGTGAACTCGTAGGGGACGTTGAACCCCAGCGGTCCGTAGCGACGGCGCTCCACAGACACGCCGTGGAACAGACACAGAGCTAGCAGCAGAGACTTCAGCTCGTTCGGCTGCACACACAGAGACACACAGACACAGACAGAGACACAGAGACACAGTGAGAGACAGACAGAGACACAGAGACACAGACAGACAGAGACACGCCGTGGAACAGACACAGAGCGAGAAGCAGAGACTTCAGCTCGTTCGGCTGCACACACAGAGACACACACAGAGACACAGAGACACAGTGAGAGACACAGACAGAGAAACAGTGAGAGACACAGAGACACAGTGAGAGACACAGAGACACAGTGACAGACACAGAGACACAGACAGACAGAGACATGCCGTGGAACAGACACAGAGACACACACAGAGACACAGAGACACAGTGAGAGACAGAGACACAGACAGAGACACAGTGAGAGACACAGACAGAGACACGCCGTGGAACAGACACAGAGCGAGCAGCAGAGACTTCAGCTCGTTCGGCTGCACACACAGAGACACAGAGACACAGACAGAGACATAGAGACACAGTGAGAGACAGAGACACAGTGAGAGACACAGACAGAGACACGCCGTGGAACAGACACAGAGCGAGAAGCAGAGACTTCAGCTCGTTCGGCTGCACACACAGAGACACAGAGACACAGACAGAGACACAGAGACACAGTGAGAGACACACACAGAGACACAGAGACACAGACAGAGACACAGAGACACAGAGACACAGTGAGAGACACAGACAGAGTCAAGCCGTGGAACAGACACAGAGCAAGCAGCAGAGACTTCAGCTCGTTCGGCTGCACACACAGAGACACACAGACACAGACAGAGACACAGAGACACAGTGAGAGACACACACAGAGACACAGAGACACAGACAGAGACACAGAGACACAGAGACACAGTGAGAGACACAGACAGAGACACGCCGTGGAACAGACACAGAGCGAGAAGCAGAGACTTCAGCTCGTTCGGCTGCACACACAGAGACACACAGACACAGACGGAGACACAGAGACACAGTGAGAGACACAGAGACACAGACAGAGACACAGTGAGAGACACAGACAGAGACACAGACACAGACAGAGACACAGAGACACAGACAGAGACACGCCGTGGAACAGACACAGAGCGAGAAGCGGAGACTTCAGCTCCGTCAGCTGCACACACAGAGACACATACAGAGACACAGACAGAGACACAGTGAGAGACACAGACAGAGACACAGACACAGAGACACAGACAGAGAGACACAGACAGAGACACGCCGTGGAACAGACACAGAGCGAGAAGCGGAGACTTCAGCTCCGTCAGCTGCACACACAGAGACACATACAGAGACACAGACAGAGACACAGTGAGAGACACAGAGACACAGAGACGCAGAGACACAGTGAGAGACACAGAGACACAGTTAGAGACACAGAGACACAAACAGACAGAGACACGCCGTGGAATAGACACAGAGACACAGACAGAGACACAGAGACACAGTGAGAGACACAGTGAGAGACAGAGAGACACAGACACAGACACAGTGAGAGACACACACAGAGACACAGTGAGAGACAGAGAGACACAGACACAGACACAGTGAGAGACACACACAGAGACACAGTGAGAGACTGTGAGAGACACAGACAGAGACACAGAAACACAGTGAGAGACAGTGAGAGACACAGAGACACAGTGAGAGACACAGACAGACGCATACACAGCGAGAGACACAGACAGAGAGAGACACAGTGAGAGACACAGAGACACAGAGACACAGACAGAGAGAGACACAGAGACACAGACAGAGACACACACAGAGACACAGTGAGAGACAGTGAGAGACACAGACAGACAGAGACACAGTGAGAGACAGTGAGAGACACAGACAGACAGAGACACAGTGAGAGACAGTGAGAGACACAGTGAGAGACACAGACAGAGAGAGACACAGAGACAATGAGAGACACAGACAGTGAGAGACAGTGAGAGACACAGACAGTGAGAGACACAGACACAGTGAGAGACACAGAGACACAGACAGAGACACAGACAGAGAGACAGAGACACAGTGAGAGACACAGACAGAGAGACAGAGAAACAATGAGAGACACAGACAGAGACACAGAGACACATACAGAGACAGTGAGAGACACAGAGACACAGACAGAGACACAGAGACACAGTGAGAGACACAGAGACACAGAAAGAGACACAGTGAGAGAGAGTGAGAGACACAGACAGACAGAGACACAGTGAGAGACACAGAGACACAGACAGAGACACAGACAGAGAGACAGAGACACAGTGAGAGACACAGACAGAGAGACAGAGACACAATGAGAGACACAGACAGAGACACAGAGACACATACAGAGACAGTGAGAGACACAGAGACACAGACAGAGACACAGAGACACAGTGAGAGACACAGAGACACAGAAAGAGACACAGTGAGAGAGAGTGAGAGACACAGACAGACAGAGACACAGTGAGAGACACAGAGACATACAGAGACACAGACAGAGAGACAGAGACACAGTGAGAGACACAGACAGAGAGACAGAGACACAATGAGAGACACAGACAGAGACACAGAGACACATACAGAGACAGTGAGAGACACAGAGACACAGACAGAGACACAGTGAGAAACACAGAGACACAGAGAGAGACACAGTGAGAGAGAGTGAGAGACACAGACAGAGACAGAGACACAGTGAGAGACACAGAGACACAGTGAGAGACACAGACAGAGACACGCCATGGAACAGACACAGAGCGAGAAGCAGAGACTTCAGCTCCGTCGGCTGCACACACAGAGACACAGAGACACACACAGAGACACAGAGACACAGTGAGAGACACAGACAGAGACACAGACAGAGAGACAGAGACACAGTGAGAGACACAGAGACACAGACAGAGAGACAGAGACACAGTGAGAGACACAGACAGAGAGACAGAGACACAATGAGAGACACAGACAGAGACACAGAGACACATACAGAGACAGTGAGAGACACAGAGACACAGACAGAGACACAGAGACACAGTGAGAGACAGTGAGAGACACAGACAAAGACACAGAGACACAGACAGAGACACAGTGAGAGACACAGAGACACAGTGAGTGAGAGACAGTGAGAGACATGGACAGAGACACAGAGACACAGTGAGAGACACAGACAGACAGAGACACAGAGACACAGAGACACACACAGAAACACAGACAGAGACACAGAGACACAGAGACACACACAGAGACACAGTGAGAGACATAGACAGAGACACAGTCAGAGACACAGACACACAGTGAGAGACACAGACAGAGACACGGTGAGAGACACAGTAAGAGACACAGACACAGAGACACAGTGAGAGACACAGAGACACAGACAGAGACACAGTGAGACACAGTGAGAGACATAGAGACACAGACAAAGACACAGACAAAGACACAGACAGAGACACAGACAGAGACACAAACCCGTGGTGCGGTGGTGAGTTAAATGGTGAGCGGTGAGGAGTGGTGGTGAGGAGTGGTGGTGAGGAGTGGTGGTGAGGAGTGGTGGTGAGGAGTGGTGGTGAGGAGTGGTGGTGAGGAGTGTTGGTGAGTGATGATGAGTGGTGTTGGTGTTGGTGGTGGTGAGGAGGAGTGGTGAGTGGTGAGTGTTGGTGAGTGGTGGTGGTGAGTGTTGGTGAGTGGTGGTGGTGGTGGTGAGGAGTGGTGAGTAGTGGTGAGTATTGAGGAGTGTTGGTGAGTGGTGGTGGTGAGTGATGAGGAGTGGTGAGTGGTGGTGAGTGTTGGCGGTGAGGAGTGGTGGTGAGGAGTGGTGGTGAGTGATGGTGAGTGGTGGTGGTGAGTGTTGGTGAGTGGTGGTGGTGGTGGTGAGGAGTGGTGAGTAGTGGTGAGTATTGAGGAGTGTTGGTGAGTGGTGGTGGTGAGTGATGAGGAGTGGTGAGTGGTGGTGAGTGTTGGCGGTGAGGAGTGGTGGTGAGGAGTGGTGGTGAGTGATGGTGAGTGGTGGTGAGTAGTGTTGGTGAGTGGTGGTGGTGTTGGTGGTGGTGAGGAGGAGTGGTGAGTGGTGAGTGGTGTTGGTGGTGAGTGGTGAGTGTTGGTGAGTGGTGTTGGTGGTGAGTGGTGGTGGTGAGTGTTGGTGAGTGGTGTTGGTGGTGAGTGGTGGTGGTGAGTGTTGGTGAGTGGTGGTGGTGAGTGGTGAGGAGTGGTGAGTGATGATGAGTGGTGGTGGTGAGGAGTGGTGAGTAGTGGTGAGTATTGAGGAGTGTTGGTGAGTGGTGGTGGTGAGTGATGAGGAGTGGTGGTGAGTAGTGTTGGTGGTGTTGGTGAGTGGTGGTGGTGGTGTTGAGGAGTGGTGGTGGTGATGGTGAGTGTTGGTGAGTGGTGGTGGTGTTGGTGAGTGTTGGTGAGTGGTGGTGGTGTTGGTGAGTGCTGGTGAGTGGTGTTGGTGAGTGGTGAGTGTTGGTGAGTGTTGGTGAGTGTTGGTGAGTGGTGTTGGTGTTGGTGGTGAGGAGGAGGAGTGGTGAGTGGTGAGTGTTGGTGAGTGGTGGTGGTGAGTGTTGGAGAGTGTTGGTGAGTGGTGTTGGTGAGTGGTGGTGGTGGTGGTGAGTGTTGGTGAGTGGTGGTGGTGAGTGGTGGTGGTGGTGGTGAGTGTTGGTGAGTGGTGGTGGTGTTGGTGAGTGCTGGTGAGTGGTGTTGGTGAGTGGTGAGTGTTGGTGAGTGTTGGTGAGTGTTGGTGAGTGGTGTTGGTGTTGGTGGTGAGGAGGAGGAGTGGTGAGTGGTGAGTGTTGGTGAGTGGTGGTGGTGAGTGTTGGAGAGTGGTGGTGGTGGTGAGTGGTGAGTGTTGGTGAGTGTTGGTGAGTGTTGGTGAGTGGTGTTGGTGAGTGGTGGTGGTGGTGGTGAGTGTTGGTGAGTGGTGGTGGTGAGTGTTGGTGAGTGGTGAGTGTTGGTGAGTGGTGTTGGTGAGTGGTGGTGGTGTTGGTGAGTGGTGGTGGTGGTGGTGAGTGTTGGTGAGTGGTGGTGGTGAGTGTTGGTGAGTGGTGAGTGTTGGTGAGTGGTGATGGTGTTGGTGGTGGTGAGGAGGAGTGGTGAGTGTTGGAGAGTGGTGGTGGTGGTGAGTGTTGGTGAGTGTTGGAGAGTGGTGGTGGTGGTGAGTGTTGGTGAGTGTTGGTGAGTGGTGTTGGTGTTGGTGGTGAGGAGGAGGAGTGGTGAGTGGTGGTGAGTGGTGGTGGTGAGTGTTGTTGAGTGGTGGTGGTGAGTGTTGGTGAGTGGTGGTGGTGGTGAGTGTTGTTGAGTGGTGGTGGTGGTGAGTGGTGAGTGGTGGTGGTGGTGAGTGTTGGTGAGTGGTGGTGGTGGTGAGTGTTGGTGAGTGGTGGTGGTGGTGAGTGTTGGTGAGTGGTGGTGGTGGTGAGTGTTGGTGAGTGGTGGTGGTGGTGAGTGTTGGTGAGTGGTGGTGGTGGTGAGTGGTGAGTGTTGGTGAGTGATGTTGGTGTTGGTGAGTGTTGGTGAGTGGTGTTGGTGAGTGTTGGTGAGTGGTGGTGGTGGTGAGTGTTGGTGAGTGTTGGTGAGTGTTGGTGAGTGGTGGTGGTGGTGAGTGTTGGTGAGTGGTGTTGGTGAGTGTTGGTGAGTGTTGGTGAGTGGTGTTGGTGAGTGTTGGTGAGTGGTGGTGGTGGTGAGTGTTGGTGAGTGGTGTTGGTGAGTGTTGCTGAGTGGTGGTGGTGAGTGTTGGTGAGTGGTGGTGGTGGTGAGTGTTGGTGAGTGGTGTTGGTGAGTGTTGGTGAGTGGTGGTGGTGAGTGGTGGTGAGTGGTGTTGGTGGTGGTGGTGAGTGGTGGTGAGTGATGAGGAGTAGTGAGTGGTGAGTGTTGCTGAGTGGTGGTGGTGAGTGTTGGTGAGTGTTGGTGAGTGGTGGTGGTGGTGAGTGTTGCTGAGTGGTGGTGGTGAGTGTTGGTGAGTGTTGGTGAGTGTTGGTGAGTGTTGGTGAGTGGTGTTGGTGGTGAGGAGGAGTGGTGAGTGGTGGTGAGTGTTGCTGAGTGGTGGTGGTGAGTGTTGGTGAGTGGTGTTGGTGAGTGTTGCTGAGTGGTGGTGGTGAGTGGTGGTGAGTGGTGGTGGTGGTGAGTGTTGGTGAGTGGTGGTGGTGGTGAGTGTTGGTGAGTGGTGAGTGTTGGTGAGTGGTGGTGGTGAGTGGTGGTGGTGAGTGTTGGTGAGTGATGTTGGTGAGTGTTGGTGAGTGGTGTTGGTGTTGGTGGTGAGGAGGAGGAGTGGTGAGTGGTAAGTGTTGGTGAGTGGTGGTGGTGAGTGTTGGTGAGTGTTGGTGAGTGGTGGTGGTGGTGAGTGTTGGTGAGTGTTGGTGAGTGTTGGTGAGTGATGTTGGTGTTGGTGAGTGTTGGTGAGTGGTGTTGGTGTTGGTGAGGAGGAGGAGTGGTGAGTGGTAAGTGGTGGTGAGTGATGTTGGTGTTGGTGAGTGTTGGTGAGTGGTGGTGGTGAGTGTTGGTGAGTGTTGGTGAGTGGTGGTGGTGGTGAGTGTTGGTGAGTGGTGAGTGTTGGTGAGTGGTGGTGGTGGTGAGTGGTGAGTGATGTTGGTGTTGGTGAGTGTTGGTGAGTGGTGGTGGTGAGTGTTGGTGAGTGTTGGTGAGTGTTGGTGAGTGGTGTTGGTGTTGGTGAGGAGGAGGAGTGGTGGTGAGTGTTGGTGAGTGTTGGTGAGTGTTGGTGAGTGGTGGTGGTGGTGAGTGGTGAGTGATGTTGGTGTTGGTGAGTGTTGGTGAGTGTTGGTGAGTGATGTTGGTGTTGGTGAGTGTTGGTGAGTGTTGTTGGTGTTGGTGTTGGTGAGGAGGAGGAGTAGGAGCTCACCTTGGCACAGGAGGACACAAACTCCTCACCCACGCCGGTGAAGGCCTTCACGAGGCTGTTCCGGAGGCCGCGTGGAGGCTCCAGGGCCATCTTGGAGGAGTTCTGTAGCACGGCGACTGGGAAATGTGGACTGGGAAGACTGGTAAGACAGAGACAGAAGTCTCTGTGGACCTGGAGACACAGAGACACAGACACAGAGAGACACAGAGACACACTGGTGAGACAGAGACAGAGACACAGAGACACAGAGACACAGACAGACTGGTGAGACAGAGACAGAAGTCTCTGTGGACCTGGAGACACACAGACACAGAGACAGAGACACAGAGACACAGAGACACAGAGACACAGACAGACTGGTAAGACAGAGACAGAAATCTCTGTGCACCTGGAGACACAGACAGAGACACAGAGACAGAGACAGAGACACAGAGACAGAGAGACACACTGGTAAGACAGAGACAGAAGTCTCTGTGCACCTGGAGACACAGACAGAGACACAGAGACACAGAGAGACAGAGAGACAGAGAGACACAGAGACACACTGGTGAGACAGACACAGAAGTCTCTGTGCACCTGGAGACACACAGAGACACACTGGTGAGACAGAGACAGAAGTCTCTGTGGACCTGGAGACACACAGACACAGAGACACAGAGACAGAGACACAGAGACAGAGAGAGACAGAGACACAGAGACACACTGGTGAGACAGAGACACAGAGACACAGACACACTGGTGAGACAGAGACAGAAGTCTCTGTGCACCTGGAGACACACAGACACAGAGACACAGAGAGACACAGAGACACACTGGTGAGACAGAGACACAGAGACACAGACACACTGGTGAGACAGAGACAGAAGTCTCTGTGCACCTGGAGACACAGAGACACAGAGAGACACAGAGACACACTGGTGAGACAGAGACAGAAGTCTCTGTGGACCTGGAGACACAGAGACAGAGACACAGAGACAGAGACACAGAGACAGAGACACAGAGACAGAGACACAGAGACACAGAGACACAGTGGTGAGACAGAGACAGAAGTCTCTGTGGACCTGGAGACACAGAGACAGAGACACAGAGACAGAGACACAGAGACAGAGACACAGAGACAGAGACACAGAGACAGAGACACAGAGACACAGAGACACAGAGACACACTGGTGAGACACAGAGAGACACAGAGACACACTGGTGAGACAGAGACAGAGACACAGAGACACAGAGACACAGACAGACTGGTGAGACAGACACAGAAGTCTCTGTGGACCTGGAGACACAGAGACACACTGGTGAGACAGAAACAGAAGTCTCTGTGGACCTGGAGACACACAGAGACACAGAGACACAGAGACAGAGAGACAGAGAGACAGAGACACACAGACAGAGAGACACACTGGTAAGACAGACACAGAAGTCTCTGTGGACCTGGAGACACAGAGACACACTGGTGAGACAGAAACAGAAGTCTCTGTGGACCTGGAGACACAGAGACACAGACAGAGACACAGAGAGACAGAGAGACACAGACACACTGGTGAGACAGAGACAGAAGTCTCTGTGCACCTGGAGACACAGAGACACAGAGAGACACAGAGACACACTGGTGAGACAGAGACAGAGAGACACACTGGTGAGACAGAGACACAGAGACACACTGGTGAGACAGAGACACAGAGACACACTGGTGAGACAGACACAGAGACACACTGGTGAGACAGAGACAGAAGTCTCTGTGGACCTGGAGACACACAGACACAGAGACACAGACACAGAGACACAGAGACAGAGAGACACAGAGACACACAGACAGAGACACAGAGACAGAGACACAGAGACAGAGAGACACAGAGACACACAGACAGAGACACAGAGACAGAGACACAGAGACACACTGGTGAGACACAGACACAGAGACACAGAGACAGAGACACAGAGACACACTGGTGACACAGAGACACAGAGACACAGAGACACACTGGTGACACAGAGACACAGAGACAGAGACACAGAGACACACTGGTGACACAGAGACACAGAGACACAGAGACACAGAGACACACTGGTGAGACAGAGACACAGAGACACAGAGACAGAGACACAGAGACACACTGGTGACACAGAGACACAGAGACACACTGGTGACACAGAGACACAGAGACACACTGGTGACACAGAGACACAGAGACACAGAGACACACTGGTGACACAGAGACACAGAGACACAGAGACACAGAGACACACTGGTGAGACAGAGACACAGAGACACAGAGACAGAGACACAGAGACACACTGGTGACACAGAGACACAGAGACACACTGGTGACACAGAGACACAGAAGTCTCTGTGCACCTGGAGACACAGAGGCAGAGACACAGAGACACACTGGTGAGACAGACACAGAGACACAGAGACACAGAGACACAGACAGACTGGTGAGACAGACACAGAGACACAGAGACACAGAGACACAGACACACTGGTGAGACAGACACAGAGACACAGAGACACAGAGACACAGAGACAGACTGGTGAGACAGAGACACAGAGACACACTGGTGAGACAGAGACAGAGACACAGAGACATGGGGACAGACACAGGGTCGGCTGGTTTGTCCCGTAACCTCCTAGCCTCGTGCACCTAGCCTGGCACAGCAGTCAACCCACAGACACCTGTAGGGTCTGTCACGTGACACCCCCCTCGTGCACCTAGCCTGGCACAGCAGTCAACCCATAGACGCCTGTAGGGTCTGTCACGTGACACCTTCCTCGTGCACCTAGCCTGGCACAGCAGTCAACCCACAGACACCTGCAGGGTCTGTCACGTGACCCACCAACCCCTGGTGCACCTAGCCTGGCACAGCAGTCAACCCATAGACACCTGTAGGGTCTGTCACGTGACACCCCCTGGTGCACCTAGCCTGGCACAGCAGTCAACCCACAGACACCTGTAGGGTCTGTCACGTGACCCCCCACCCACCCCCTGGTGCACCTAGCCTGGCACAGCAGTCAACCCACAGACACCTGCAGGGTCTGTCACGTGACACCCCCACCCACCCCCAGGTGCACCTAGCCTGGCACAGCAGTCAACCCACAGACACCTGTAGGGTCTGTCACGTGACCTCCACCCTGGTGCACCTAGCCTGGCACAGCAGTCAACCCACAGACACCTGTAGGGTCTGTCACGTGACCACCACCCTCGTGCACCTAGCCTGGCACAGCAGTCAACCCGTAGACACCTGTAGGGTCTGTCACGTGACACCCCCTGGTGCACCTAGCCTGGCACAGCAGTCAACCCACAGACACCTGCAGGGTCTGTCACGTGACCCCACCCCCCTCGTGCACCTAGCCTGGCACAGCAGTCAACCCATAGACACCTGTAGGGTCTGTCACGTGACCCCACCCACCCCCAGGTGCACCTAGCCTGGCACAGCAGTCAACCCATAGACACCTGCAGGGTCTGTCACGTGACACCCCCTGGTGCACCTAGCCTGGCACAGCAGTCAACCCATAGACACTTGTAGGGTCTGTCACGTGACCCCACCCCCAGGTGCACCTAGCCTGGCACAGCAGTCAACCCATAGACACTTGTAGGGTCTGTCACGTGACACCCCCTGGTGCACCTAGCCTGGCACAGCAGTCAACCCATAGACACCTGTAGGGTCTGTCACGTGACACCCCCTGGTGCACCTAGCCTGGCACCGGCTCACCTTGTCCGGCTCGATGCTGCTGACGAGGGTCTCGAGTGTGGGCATCCAACTGGGAGCCAGGTGACAGTTCTGTAGAAACAGCCAGCGTCCACGCTCCATCGACGCTCGCATCAGAGCCTCCGCCCTCGGACCCTGGACGCGGACACAGAGACATAGAGATAGACACAGAGACAGAGAGACAGAGATAGACAGAGAGACAGAGATAGAGAGACAGAGACAGAGAGACACAGAGACACAGAGAGAGAGTTCTGTAGAAACAGCCAGCGTCCACGCTCCATCGACGCTCGCATCAGAGCCTCCGCCCTCGGACCCTGGACGCGGAGACAGAGACACGGAGACAGAGATAGACACGGAGACAGAGACACGGAGACAGAGAGAGAGACAGAGAGACAGAGACACAGAGACAGAGATAGACAGAGAGAGAGTTCTGTAGAAACAGCCAGCGTCCACGCTTCATCGACGCTCGCATCAGAGCCTCCGCCCTCGGACCCTGGACACGGAGACACGGAGACACGGAGACACAGAGACAGAGATAGACAGAGAGACAGAGAGAGAGAGACAGAGAGACAAAGACACAGAGACACAGAGAGAGAGACAGAGAGACAAAGAGAGAGAGTTCTGTAGAAACAGCCAGCGTCCACGTTCCATCGACGCTCGCATCAGAGCCTCCGCCCTCGGACCCTGGACACGGAGACACGGAGACAGAGATAGACACGGAGACAGAGACACGGAGACAGAAAGATAGACACAGACACACAGAGACAGAGATAGAGACACAGAGACAGAGACACAGACACACAGAGAGACAGAGACACAAAGACAGAGATTGAGATAGAGACAGAGAGACAGAGACACAGAGACAGAGAGACAGAGACACAGAGACAGAGACACAGAGACACAGACACAGAGAGACAGAGACAGAGAGACACAGAGTGAAGACAGAGACAGAGAGAGATAGAGAGAGAGACAGAGAGAGATAGACAGAGACAGAGAGACACAGAGACACACAGAGAGAGACAGAGAGACAGAGACAGAGAGACACAGAGACAGACACAGAGACAGAAAGACACAGAGAGAGAGAGACAGAGACACAGAGACAGACACAGAGACAGAGAGACACAGAGAGACAGAGACAGAGAGACAGACACAGAGACAGAGAGACACAGAGAGAGACAGAGAGACAGAGACAGAGAGACAGAGAGATGCCCAGACAAAGTGCTGAACCCAGCCTCCCAGTGTCTCTGTCCCACGCTCCTCGTGTCTCACTCCCCCACCTGTCCCTGTCCCAGCGAGACGGCGCTCAGCTGTCCCCCTGTCCCCCTGTCCCCGTGTCCCCGTGTCTCCCCACCTGTCCCTGTCCCAGCGAGATGGCGCCCACCTGTCCCTGTCCGCCGTGTCCCCCTGTCCCCCTGTCTCCCCCACCTGTCCCTGTCCCCGTGTCTCTCCCCACCTGTCCCGTGTCTCTCCCCACCTGTCCCTGTCCCCGTGTCTCTCCCCACCTGTCCCTGTCCCTGTCCCCGTGTCTCACTCCCCCACCTGTCCCTGTCCCAGCGAGACGGCGTTCACCTGTCCCCGTGTCCCCGTGTCTCACTCCCCCACCTGTCCCTGTCCCAGCGAGATGGCGCCCACCTGTCCCTGTCCCCCGTGTCCCCCTGTCCCCGTGTCTCACTCCCCCACCTGTCCCTGTCCCCGTGTCTCACTCCCCCACCTGTCCCTGTCCCCGTGTCTCTCCCCACCTGTCCCAGCGAGACGGCGTTCACCTGTCCCCCTGTCCCCGTGTCTCCCTGTCCCTGTCCCCGTGTCTCACTCCCCCACCTGTCCCTGTCCCAGCGAGACGGCGTTCACCTGTCCCCGTGTCCCCGTGTCTCCCTGTCCCCGTGTCCCCGTGTCTCTCCCCACCTGTCCCTGTCCCAGCGAGACGGCGTTCACCTGTCCCTGTCCCCGTGTCTCCCCCACCTGTCCCTGTCCCCCTGTCCCCGTGTCTCCCCCCACCTGTCCCACTCCCCCACCTGTCCCTGTCCCAGCGAGACGGCGTTCAGCTGTCCCCGTGTCCCCCTGTCCCCGTGTCCCACTCCCCACCTGTCCCTGTCCCAGCGAGACGGCGTTCACCTGTCCCCCTGTCCCCCTGTCCCCGTGTCTCACTCCCCACCTGTCCCTGTCCCAGCGAGACGGCGTTCAGCTGTCCCCGTGTCTCCCTGTCCCCGTGTCCCCGTGTCTCTCCCCACCTGTCCCTGTCCCCGTGTCTCACTCCCCCACCTGTCCCTGTCCCAGCGAGACGGCGTTCAGCTGTCCCCGTGTCCCCCTGTCCCCGTGTCTCACTCCCCACCTGTCCCTGTCCCAGCGAGACGGCGTTCAGCTTCTTGGCGAATCGCCGCTCCTGGGCGTAGGTGGCGAGGGCCGACGCCGGATCGGTGCCGGCGGACAGCAGCAGCAGCACCGGCACGGTGGGAGACGCGTCGGCAAACACCGCAGCCAGGTCGGACACCTACACACACACACAGACACACACAGACACACACACACAGACACACACACAGACACAGACACACACACAGACACACACACAGACACACACACACAGACACACACACACACACACAGACACACGTGGTGAGCAGAGGGTGTGGTGGTGGTGGTGGTGAGTCTCTGTGTGGTGAGTGTCTGTGTCGTGGTGAGTGTGTGTGTGGTGGTGAGTCTGTGTGGTGAGTCTGTGGTGAGTCTGTGTGGTGGTGAGTCTGTGTGGTGGTGAGAGTGTGGACACCTACACACACACAGACACACGTGGTGAGCAGAGGGTGTGGTGGTGGTGGTGGTTGTGAGTCTCTGTGTGGTGGTGAGTCTCTGTGTGGTGGTGAGTCTCTGTGTGGTGGTGAGTGTGTGTGTGGTGGTGAGTGTGTGGACACCTACACACAGACACACGTGGTGAGCAGAGGGTGTGGTGGTGGTGGTGAGTCTCTGTGTGGTGGTGAGTGTGTGTGTGGTGGTGAGTCTCTGTGTGGTGAGTCTGTGTGTGGTGGTGGTGTGTGTGGTGGTGAGTATGTGGACACACACACACGTGGTGAGCAGAGGGTGTGGTGGTGGTGGTGGTGGTGGTGAGTCTCTGTGTGTGGTGGTGGTGAGTCTGTGTGTGTGGTGAGTCTGTGTGTCTGTGTGTCTCTGTGTGTGGTGGTGAGTCTGTGTGTGGTGGTGAGTCTGTGGTGAGTCTGTGTGTGGTGGTGAGTCTGTGGACACCTACACCTACACACACGTGGTGAGCAGAGGGTGTGGTGGTGGTGGTGGTGAGTCTCTGTGTGGTGAGTGTGTGTGGTGGTGGTTGTGAGTGTGTGTGGTGGTGAGTCTGTGTGGTTGTGAGTCTGTGGACACCTACAGACACACAGACACACACGTGGTGAGCAGAGGGTGTGGTTGTGGTGAGTCTCTGTGGTGAGTGTCTGTGTGGTGGTGAGTCTGTGTGTGGTGGTGAGTCTGTGGTGAGTGTCTGTGTGGTGGTGAGTCTCTGTGTGGTGGTGAGTCTCTGTGTGGTGGTGAGTCTCTGTGTGGTGATGAGTGTCTGTGGTGGTGAAACTGTGGTGAGTCTGTGGTGAGTCTGTGTGTGGTGAGTCTGTGTGGTGGTGAGTCTGTGGACACCTACACACACACACGTGGTGAGCAGAGGGTGTGGTGGTGGTGGTGAGTCTCTGTGTGGTGAGTCTGTGTGGTGTCTGTGTGGTGAGTCTGTGTGGTGGTGAGTCTCTGTGTGGTGAGTCTGTGTGGTGAGTCTGTGTGGTGTCTGTGTGGTGGTGAGTCTCTGTGTGGTGGTGAGTCTCTGTGTGGTGGTGAGTCTGTGTGTGTCTGTGTGGTGGTGGTGAGTCTGTGTGGTGGTGAGTTTGTGTGTGGTGGTGAGTCTGTGTGTGGTGGTGAGTGAGTCTGTGTGTCTGTGTAGTGGTGAGTCTGTGTGGTGGTGAGTCTCTGTGTGTGTGTGGTGAGTCTGTGGGTGTCTCTGTGTGGTGGTGAGTCTGTGGGTCTCTGTGTGGTGAGTCTGTGTGGTCAGTCTGTGTGGTGGTGAGTCTGTGGGTGTATGTGTGGTGGTGAGTCTGTGGGTCTCTGTGTGGTGAGCCTGTGGGTCTCTATGTGGTGGTGAGTCTGTGGGTCTCTGTGTGGTGAGACTGTGGGTGTCTGTGTGGTGAGTCTGTGGGTCTCTGTGTGGTGGTGAGTCTGTGGGTCTCTGTGTGGTGAGTCTGTGTGGTGGTGAGTCTGTGTGGTGAGTCTGTGGGTGTCTGTGTAGTGAGTCTGTGGGTCTCTGTGTGGTGGTGAGTCTGTGGGTGTCTCTGTGTGGTGAGTCTGTGGGTGTCTGTGTGGTCAGTCTGTGGGTCTCTGTGTGGTGAGTGTGTGGGTCTCTGTGTGGTGAGTCTGTGGGTGTTTGTGTGGTGAGTCTGTGAGTGTCTGTGTGGTGAGTCTGTGGGTCTCTGTGTGGTGAGTCTGTGAGTGTCTGTGTGGTGAGTCTGTGGGTCTCTGTGTGGTGAGTCTGTGGGTCTCTGTGTGGTGAGTGTGTGGGTGTCTGTGTGGTGAGTCTGTGAGTCTCTGTGTGATGAGTCTGTGTGTCTCTGTGTGGTGAGTCTGTGGGTGTCTGTGTGGTGAGTCTGTGGGTCTCTGTGTGGTGAGTCTGTGGGTCTCTGTGTGGTGAGTCTGTGGGTCTCTGTGTGGTGAGTCTGTGTGTCTATATGAGTGAGTGTATGTCTATGAGTGGGTCTCTATGAGTGAGTGTATGTCTATGAGCGGGTCTCTATGAGTGAGTGTATGTCTATGAGTGGGTCTCTATGAGTGAGTGTATGTCTACGAGTGGGTCTCTATGAGTGAGTGTATGTCTACGAGTGGGTCTCTATGAGTGAGTGTATGTCTATGAGTGGGTCTCTATGAGTGAGTGTATGTCTATGGGCAGGTCTCTATGGGTGAGTGTATGTCTATGGGCGGGTCTCTATGGGTGAGTGTATGTCTATGATGGTGTATGTCTATGAGCGTGTCTCTATGAGTGTATGTGTCTCTATGAGTGAGTGTATGTCTATGAGTGGATCTCTATGAGTGAGTGTATGTCTATGAGTGTGTCTCTATGGGTGAGTGTACGTCTATGGGCGTGTCTCTATGGCTGAGTGTATGTCTATGAGTGTGTCTCTATGGGTGAGTGTATGTCTATGGGCGGGTCTCTATGGGTGAGTGTATGTCTATGAGTGTATGTCTATGAGCGTGTCTCTATGAGTGAGTGTATGTCTATGGGCGGGTCTCTATGGGTGAGTGTATGTCTATGGGCGTGTCTCTATGGCTGAGTGTATGTCTATGAGTGTGTCTCTATGGGTGAGTGTATGTCTATGGGCGGGTCTCTATGGGTGAGTGTATGTCTATGAGTGTGTCTCTATGGGTGAGTGTATGTCTAAGAGTGAGTGTATGTCTATGAGTGTGTCTCTATAGGTGAGTGTATGTCTATGAGTGTGTCTCTATGAGTGAGTGTACGTCTATGGGCGGGTCTCTATGAGTGAGTGTATGTCTATGAGCGGGTCTCTATGAGTGAGTGTATGTCTACGAGTGTGTCTCTATGGGTGAGTGTATGTCTATGAGTGGGTCTCTATGAGTGAGTGTATGTCTATGAGTGGGTCTCTATGAGTGAGTGTATGTCTATGGGCGGGTCTCTATGAGTGAGTGTATGTCTACGAGTGGGTCTCTATGAGTGAGTGTATGTCTATGAGTGGGTTTCTATGAGTGAGTGTATGTCTATGGGCGGGTCTCTATGAGTGAGTGTATGTCTACGAGTGGGTCTCTATGAGTGAGTGTATGTCTATGAGTGGGTCTCTATGAGTGAGTGTATGTCTATGGGCAGGTCTCTATGAGTGAGTGTATGTCTATGGGCGGGTCTCTATGGCTGAGTGTATGTCTATGAGTGAGTGTATGTCTATGAGTGTATCTATGGCTGAGTGTGTCTCTGTGAGTGAGTGTATGTCTATGAGTGTGTCTCTATGAGTGAGTGTATGTCTATGAGTGTGTCTCTATGAGTGAGTGTATGTCTATGAGTGTGTCTCTATGAGTGAGTGTATGTCTATGAGTGTATGTCTATGAATGAGTGTACGTCTATGGGCGGGTCTCTATGGCTGAGTGTATATCTATGAGTGTGTCTCTATGAGTGAGCGGTAGTGTAGCGGTTAGCGCTACGCTGCACTATGAACCTGGCGACCCGGAGTTCGATTCCCGCTCACGGCCAACACCAGTGACGATTATCTGAACCGGTCCCGGGCCTCCCCTAGGTCGACTCAGCCTCAAATGAGTACCTGGTGCGGTGTGTAAACATCGCGACTGGGGAGACAAAGGCGGTCGGGCGTGGTGCTGGCCACCCACCCCCTCGTGTACCATTCCGGCCTTCATAGGTGCTCGCTAACAGCACTTGCCCCTACAGTCTGTTACAGGCTATATGGGGGATCTTTGTCTCTATGGCTGAGTGTATGTCTATGACTGGGTCTCTATGGCTGAGTGTATGTCTATGGCTGAGTGTATGTGTCTCTATGGCTGAGTGTACGTCTATGCGCGTGTCTCTATGGCTGAGTGTATGTGTCTCTATGGCTGAGTGTATGTCTATGAGTGTGTCTCTATGAGGGAGTGTATGTCTATGAGTGTGTCTCTATGGGTGAGTGTATGTCTATGGGCGGGTCTCTATGGCTGAGTGTACGTCTATGAGTGTGTGTGTCTCTATGGGTGAGTGTATGTCTATGAGTGTGTGTGTCTCTATGGGTGAGTGTATGTCTATGGCTGAGTGTACGTCTATGGGCGGGTCTCTCTGGCTGGGTCTACGTCTATGAGTGTATGTGTCTCTATGAGTGAGTGTACGTCTCTGGCTGAGTCTACGTCTATGGCTGAGTCTACGTCTATGGGCGGGTCTCTATGGCTGAGTGTATGTCTATGAGTGGGTCTCTATGAGTGAGTGTATGTCTATGAGTGGGTCTCTATGAGTGAGTGTATGTCTACGAGTGTGTCTCTATGGCTGAGTCTACGTCTATGAATGTGTCTCTATGAGTGAGTGTATGTCTATGGGCGTGTCTCTCTGGCTGAGTCTACGTCTATCAGTGTGTGTGTCTCTCTGGCTGAGTGTATGTCTATGGCTGGGTCTACGTCTATGAGTGAGTGTGTCTCTACGCCTATGGCTGAGTGTATGTCTCTGGCTGAGTGTACGTCTATGTGTGTGTCTCTCTGGCTGAGTGTACGTCTATGTGTGTGTGTGTCTCTATGGCTGAGTGTACGTCTATCAGTGAGTGTGTCTCTCTGGCTGAGTGTGTCTCTCTGGCTGGGTCTACGTCTATGAGTGAGTGTATGTCTATGAGTGTATGTGTCTCTCTGGCTGAGTGTGTCTCTCTGGCTGGGTCTACGTCTATGAGTGAGTGTGTCTCTACGTCTAAGAGTGTGTCTCTCTGGCTGAGTGTACGTCTATCAGTGAGTGTGTCTCTCTGGCTGGGTCTACGTTTATGAGTGTATGTCTATGAGTGTGTCTCTCTGGCTGAGTGTACGTCTATCAGTGTGTGTGTCTCTATGAGTGAGTGTGTCTCTCTGGCTGAGTGTGTCTCTCTGGCTGGGTCTACGTCTATCAGTGAGTGTGTCTCTATGAGTGAGTGTGTCTCTCTGGCTGAGCGTGTCTCTCTCTGGCTGAGTGTGTCTCTCTGGCTGAGTGTACGTCTATGAGTGTGTCTCTCTGGCTGAGTGTATGTCTCTGGCTGAGTGTACGTCTATGAGTGTGTCTCTCTGGCTGAGTGTACGTCTATGAGAGTATGTGTCTCTATGAGTGAGTGTACGTCTATGAGTGTGTCTCTCTGGCTGGGTCTCCGTCTACGGACGGTACCACGGGCTCCACGAACTCGGGCCCCAGGGTCTCGGCCACCAGCCGCTGCATGGCCCCGCCGAGGGCGTCCGAGCGGAGGCAACGCAACGGGAGGAGCCGCTGGAAGGGGTGGAGACGCGATGCCCATGGCTCTGGCAGTGGAACTCTGCAAGGGGTTCACACAGAGACACAGAGGCAAAGATTCCCCGCGTAGCCTCGGCAAGGCCGCAGGGGCAAGTGGCGATGGCGAGCGGCGTCCTGGGTGGGGGTGGGTGGGGGTGGGGGTGGACAGTGCCGCCGCGCACGGCCGCCTTTGTCTCTCCCCGGTGGCCGTGGTCACGAACGCACCGCCACCCCAGGCGCTCAGTTGAGGCTGGGTCGACCTAGGGGAGGCCCGGGACCGGTTCAGATGATCGCCACTGGTGGCGGCCGTGGGCGGGTAATCGTACCCGGGTCTCCAGGTACACGCAGACACACACAGAGAGACACACACAGAGAGAGAGACACACACAGAGAGAGAGACACAGAGAGAGAGACACACAGAGACACACACAGAGAGAGAGACACAGAGAGAGAGACACACAGAGACACACACAGAGAGAGAGACACAGAGAGAGAGACACACAGAGACACACACAGAGAGAGACACAGAGACACACACACAGAGAGAGAGACACAGAGAGAGAGACACACAGAGACACACACAGAGAGAGACACAGAGACACACACACAGAGAGAGACACAGAGAGAGAGACACACAGAGACACACACAGAGAGAGAGACACAGAGAGAGAGACACACAGAGACACACACAGAGAGAGACACAGAGACACACACACAGAGAGAGACACAGAGAGAGAGACACACAGAGACACACACAGAGAGAGAGACACAGAGAGAGAGACACACAGAGACACACACAGAGAGAGACACAGAGACACACACACAGAGAGAGACACAGAGAGAGACACAGAGACACACACACAGAGAGAGACACAGAGACAGAGACACACAGAGACACACACAGAGAGAGACACAGAGACACACACACAGAGAGAGACACAGAGAGAGACACAGAGACACACACACAGAGAGAGACACAGAGACAGAGACACACAGAGACACACACAGAGAGAGACACAGAGACACACACACAGAGAGAGACACAGAGAGAGACACAGAGACACACACACAGAGAGAGACACAGAGACAGAGACACACAGAGACACACACAGAGAGAGACACAGAGACACACACACAGAGAGAGACACAGAGAGAGACACAGAGACACACACACAGAGAGAGACACAGAGACAGAGACACACAGAGACACACACAGAGAGAGACACAGAGACACACACACAGAGAGAGACACAGAGAGAGACACAGAGACACACACACAGAGAGAGACACAGAGACACACACACAGAGAGAGAGACACAGAGACACACACACAGAGACACACACACAGAGAGAGACACAGAGACACACACACAGAGACACACACAGAGAGACACAGAGACACACACACAGAGACACACACACAGAGAGAGAGACACAGAGACAGAGACACACAGAGACACACACACAGAGAGAGAGAGAGACACAGAGAGAGACACAGAGACACACACACAGAGAGACACACACAGAGAGAGAGAGAGACACACAGAGAGAGAGACACAGAAAGAAAGACACAGAGACACACACACAGAGAGAGACACAGAGACACACACACAGAGACACACACACAGAGAGAGACACAGAGACACACACACGCAGACACACACAGAGAGACACACACAGAGAGAGAGAGAGACACACAGAGAGAGAGAGACACAGAAAGAAAGACACAGAGACACACACAGAGACACACACACAGAAAGAGAGACACAGAGAGAGACACAGAGAGAGAGAGAGACACACAGAGAGAGAGACACAGAAAGAAAGACACAGAGACACACACAGAGACACACACACAGAGAGAGACACAGAGACACACACACAGAGAGAGACACACACACACACACAGAGACACACACACACACACAGAGACACACACAGAGACACATATAGACACACACACAGAGACACGGAGACACACACACACACACAGACACACACACAGAGACACACAGAGAGAAAGAGACACACAGACACAGAGACACACACAGAGACACAGAGACACGGAGACACACACAGAGACACACACACAGAGACACACAGAGAGAGAGAGACACACAGACACAGAGACACACACAGAGACACAGAGACACGGAGACACACACACAGAGACACACACACAGACACACACACAGACACATACACACAGAGACACACATAGACACACACACAGAGACACACACAAAGAGACACACACACAGAGACACACACACAGAGACACACACACAGACACACATAGACACAGAAACACACACACAGAGACACACACACAGAGACACACACAGAGACACACACACAGAGACACACACACACACAGACACACACACGCACAGACACACAGATCTCTACCACTATCTCTCTGTGTGTATATCTCTACCACTATCTCTCTGTGTTATTATCTCTACCACTATCTCTTTGTGTGTATATCTCTACCACTATCTCTCTGTGGGTATATCTCTACCACTATCTCTATGTATATCTCTACCACTATCTCTCTGTGTGTATATCTCTACCGCTATCTCTATGTATATCTCTACCACTATCTCTCTGTGTATATCTCTACCACTATCTCTGTGTGTATATCTCTACCACTATCTCTCTATGTGTAAATCTCTACCACTATCTCTGTGTGTATATCTCTACCACTATCTCTCTCTGTGTGTATATCTCTACCACTATCTCTCTCTTTGTATATCTCTACCACTATCTCTCTCTCTGTGGATATCTCTACCACTATCTCTACATTATTATCTCTACCACTATCTCTCTCTGTGTGTATATCTCTACCACTATCTCTCTCTTTGTATATCTCTACCACTATCTATCTCTCTCTGTGGATATCTCTACCGCTATCTCTACATTATTATCTCTACCACTATCTCTCTTTATGTATATCTCTACCACTATCTCTGTGTATATCTCTACCACTATCTCTCTATGTATATCTCTACCACTATCTCTCTGTGTGTATATCTCTACCACTATCTGTGTGTATATCTCTACCACTATCTCTCTCTCTGTGTATATCTCTACCACTCTCTCTATGTATATCTCTACCACTATCTCTCTGTGTGTATATCTCTACCACTATCTGTGTGTATATCTCTACCACTATCTCTCTCTCTGTGTATATCTCTACCACTCTCTCTATGTATATCTCTACCACTATCTCTCTGTGTGTATATCTCTACCACTATCTGTGTGTATATCTCTACCACTATCTCTCTCTCTGTGTATATCTCTACCACTCTCTCTGTGTATATCTCTACCACTATCTCTCTATGTTATTACCTCTACCACTATCTCTCTCTCTCTGTGTATATCCGAGCGGTACCTCTGTGTGTGTATATCTCTACCACTATCTCTCTATGTTATTATCTCTACCACTACCTCTCTATGTTATTATCTCTACCACTATCTCTCTCTGTGTGTATATCTCTACCACTATCTGTCTATGTTATTATCTCTACCACTATCTCTCTCTCTGTGTGTGTATATCCGAGCGGTACCTCTGTGTGTGTATATCTCTACCACTATCTCTGTGTATATCTCTACCACTATCTCTCTATGTTATTATCTCTACCACTATCTCTCTCTGTGTGTGTATATCTCTACCACTATCTCTCTGTGTGTATATCTCTACCACTCTCTCTCTATGTTATTATCTCTACCACTATCTCTCTATGTTATTATCTCTACCACTATCTCTCTCTGTGTGTGTATATCTCTACCACTATCTCTCTATGTTATTATCTCTACCACTATCTCTCTCTGTGTGTGTATATCCGAGCGGTACCTCTGTATGTGTATATCTCTACTACTATCTCTCTATGTTATTATCTCTACCACTATCTCTCTCTGTGTGTGTGTGTATATCTCTACCACTATCTCTCTGTGTGTATATCTCTACCACTATCTGTCTATGTTATTATCTCTACCACTATCTCTCTCTATGTTATTATCTCTACCACTATCTCTCTATGTTATTATCTCTACCACTATCTCTCTCTCTCTGTGTGTATATCTCTACCACTATCTCTCTCTATGTTATTATCTCTACCACTATCTCTCTATGTTATTATCTCTACCACTATCTCTCTCTGTGTATATCTCTACCACTATCTCTCTCTGTTATTATCTCTACCACTATCTCTCTGTGTGTGTATATCCGAGCGGTACCTCTGTGTGTGTATATCTCTACCACTATCTCTCTGTGTGTATATCTCTACCACTATCTCTGTGTGTGTATATCTCTACCACTATCTGTCTATGTTATTATCTCTACCACTATCTCTCTCTCTCTGTGTGTGTATATCCGAGCGGTACCTCTGTGTGTATATCTCTACCACTCTCTCTCTATGTTATTATCTCTACCACTATCTCTCTATGTTATTATCTTTACCACTATCTCTCTGTGTGTATATCTCTACCACTATCTCTCTTTGTGTATATCTCTACCACTATCTCTCTCTCTGTGTGTGTGCATATCTCTACCACTATCTCTCTCTCTCTGTGTGTATATCTCTACCACTATCTCTCTGTGTTATTATCTCTACCACTATCTCTTTGTGTGTATATCTCTACCACTATCTCTCTGTGTGTATATCTCTACCACTATCTCTATGTATATCTCTACCACTATCTCTCTGTGTGTATATCTCTACCGCTATCTCTATGTATATCTCTACCACTATCTCTCTGTGTATATCTCTACCACTATCTCTGTGTGTATATCTCTACCACTATCTCTCTATGTGTAAATCTCTACCACTATCTCTGTGTGTATATCTCTACCACTATCTCTCTCTGTGTGTATATCTCTACCACTATCTCTCTTTGTATATCTCTACCACTATCTCTCTCTGTGGATATCTCTACCACTATCTCTACATTATTATCTCTACCACTATCTCTCTCTGTGTGTATATCTCTACCACTATCTCTCTCTTTGTATATCTCTACCACTATCTCTCTCTCTCTGTGGATATCTCTACCGCTATCTCTACATTATTATCTCTACCACTATCTCTCTTTATGTATATCTCTACCACTATCTCTGTGTATATCTCTACCACTATCTCTCTATGTATATCTCTACCACTATCTCTCTGTGTGTATATCTCTACCACTATCTGTGTGTATATCTCTACCACTATCTCTCTCTCTGTGTATATCTCTACCACTCTCTCTATGTATATCTCTACCACTATCTCTCTGTGTGTATATCTCTACCACTATCTGTGTGTATATCTCTACCACTATCTCTCTCTCTGTGTATATCTCTACCACTCTCTCTATGTATATCTCTACCACTATCTCTCTGTGTGTATATCTCTACCACTATCTGTGTGTATATCTCTACCACTATCTCTCTCTCTGTGTATATCTCTACCACTCTCTCTGTGTATATCTCTACCACTATCTCTCTATGTTATTACCTCTACCACTATCTCTCTCTCTCTGTGTATATCCGAGCGGTACCTCTGTGTGTGTATATCTCTACCACTATCTCTCTATGTTATTATCTCTACCACTACCTCTCTATGTTATTATCTCTACCACTATCTCTCTCTGTGTGTATATCTCTACCACTATCTGTCTATGTTATTATCTCTACCACTATCTCTCTCTCTGTGTGTGTATATCCGAGCGGTACCTCTGTGTGTGTATATCTCTACCACTATCTCTGTGTATATCTCTACCACTATCTCTCTATGTTATTATCTCTACCACTATCTCTCTCTGTGTGTGTATATCTCTACCACTATCTCTCTGTGTGTATATCTCTACCACTCTCTCTCTATGTTATTATCTCTACCACTATCTCTCTATGTTATTATCTCTACCACTATCTCTCTCTGTGTGTGTATATCTCTACCACTATCTCTCTATGTTATTATCTCTACCACTATCTCTCTCTGTGTGTGTGTATATCTCTACCACTATCTCTCTGTGTGTATATCTCTACCACTATCTGTCTATGTTATTATCTCTACCACTATCTCTCTCTATGTTATTATCTCTACCACTATCTCTCTATGTTATTATCTCTACCACTATCTCTCTCTCTCTGTGTATATCTCTACCACTATCTCTCTCTATGTTATTGTCTCTACCACTATCTCTCTATGTTATTATCTCTACCACTATCTCTCTCTCTGTGTATATCTCTACCACTATCTCTCTCTGTTATTATCTCTACTACTATCTCTCTGTGTGTGTATATCCGAGCGGTACCTCTGTGTGTGTATATCTCTACCACTATCTCTCTGTGTGTATATCTCTACCACTATCTCTGTGTGTGTATATCTCTACCACTATCTGTCTATGTTATTATCTTTACCACTATCTCTCTGTGTGTATATCTCTACCACTATCTCTCTGTGTGTATATCTCTACCACTATCTCTCTCTCTGTGTGTGTGTATATCTCTACCACTATCTCTCTCTCTCTGTGTGTATATCTCTACCACTATCTCTCTGTGTTATTATCTCTACCACTATCTCTCTATGTTATTATCTCTACCACTATCTCTATGTATATCTCTACCACTATCTCTGTGTGTATATCTCTACCACTATCTCTGTGTGTATATCTCTACCACTATCTCTCTGTGTATATCTCTACCACTATCTCTCTATGTATATCTCTACCACTATCTCTGTGTATATCTCTACCACTATCTCTCTATGTGTGTATATCTCTACCACTATCTCTCTATGTGTATATCTCTACACTATCTCTGTGTGTATATCTCTACCACTATCTCTGTGTGTGTATATCTCTACCACTATCTCTCTATGTTATTATCTCTACCACTATCTCTGTGTGTGTATATCTCTACCACTATCTCTCTCTGTATATCTCTACCGCTATCTCTATATTATTATCTCTACCACTATCTCTCTCGATGTATATCTCTACCACTATCTCTGTGTATATTTCTACCATTATCTCTGTGTATATCACTATCTCTCTGTGTGTATATATCTACCACTATCTCTCTGTGTGCATATCTCTACCACTATCTCTATGTGTGTATATCTCTACCACTCTCTCTCTGTGTGTATATCTCTACCACTATCTCTCTATGTATATCTCTACCACTATCTCTCTGTGTGTATATCTCTACCACTATCCGTGTGTATATCTCTACCACTATCTCTCTCTGTGTGTATATCTCTACCACTCTCTCTGTGTATATCTCTACCACTATCTCTCTATGTTATTATCTCTACCACTATCTCTCTCTCTGTGTATATCTGAGCGGTACCTCTGTGTGTGTATATCTCTACCACTATCTCTCTGTGTGTATATCTCTACCACTATCTCTCTATGTATATCTCTACCACTATCTCTCTGTGTGTATATCTCTACCACTATCCGTGTGTATATCTCTACCACTATCTCTCTCTCTGTGTGTATATCTCTACCACTCTCTCTGTGTATATCTCTACCACTATCTCTCTATGTTATTACCTCTACCACTATCTCTCTCTCTCTCTCTGTATATCCGAGCGGTACCTCTGTGTGTATATCTCTACCACTATCTCTCTATGTATATCTCTACCACTATCTCTCTGTGTGTATATCTCTACCACTATCCGTGTGTATATCTCTACCACTATCTCTCTCTGTGTGTATATCTCTACCACTCTCTCTGTGTATATCTCTACCACTATCTCTCTATGTTATTATCTCTACCACTATCTCTCTGTGTGTATATCTCTACCACTATCTCTCTATGTTATTATCTCTACCACTATCTCTCTGTGTGTATATCTCTACCACTATCTCTCTATGTTATTATCTCTACCACTATCTCTCTCTCTCTGTGTATATCCGAGCGGTACCTCTGTGTGTGTATATTTCTACCACTATCTCTCTATGTTATTATCTCTACCACTATCTCTCTCTCTGTGTGTATATCAGAGCGGTACCTCTGTGTGTGTATATCTCTACCCCTATCTCTGTGTGTATATCTCCACCACTATCTGTCTATGTTATTATGTCTATCACTATCTCTCGCTGTGTGTGTATATCTCTACCCCTATCTCTCTATGTTATTATCTCTACCACTATCTCTCTCTGTTATTATCTCTACCACTATCTCTCTCTGTTATTATCTCTACCACTATCTCTCTCTGTTATTATCTCTACCACTATCTCTCTCTGTTATTATCTCTACCACTATCTCTCTCTGTTATTATCTCTACCACTATCTCTCTATGTTATTATCTCTACCACTATCTCTCTATGTTATTATCTCTACCACTATCTCTCTCTGTGTGTGTATATCCGAGCGGTACCTCTGTGTGTGTATATCTCTACCACTATCTCTGTGTATATCTCTACCACTATCTCTCTATGTTATTATCTCTACCACTATCTCTCTCTCTCTCTGTGTGTATATCCGAGCGGTACCTCTGTGTGTATATCTCTACCACTATCTGTCTATATTATTATCTCTACCACTATCTCTCTCTCTGTGTGTGTATATCTCTACCACTATCTCTCTGTGTGTATATCTCTACCCCTATCTCTCTATGTTATTATCTCTACCACTATCTCTCTCTTTCTGTGTGTGTATATCCGAGCGGTACCTCTGTGTGTATATCTCTACCCCTATCTCTCTATGTTATTATCTCTACCACTCTCTCTCTATGTATATCTCTACCACTCTCTCTCTATGTATATCTCTACCACTATCTCTCTCTGTGTGTATATCTCTACCACTACCTCTGTGTGTATATCTCTACCACTATTTATGTGTATATCTCTACCACTATCTCTCTCTGTGTGTGTATCTCTACCACTATCTCTGTGTATATCTCTACCACTATCTCTCTCTGTGTGTATATCTCTACCACTATCTCTCTCTCTCTCTGTGTATATCCGAGCGGTACCTCTGTGTGTGTATATCTCTACCACTCTCTCTCTATGTATATCTCTACCACTATCTCTCTGTGTGTGTATATCTCTACCACTATCTCTCTGTGTGTGTGTATATCTCTACCACTATCTCTCTGTGTGTGTGTATATCTCTACCACTATCTCTCTCTGTGTATATCCGAGCGGTACCTCTCTGTGTATATCTCTACCACTATCTCTCTCTATGTATATCTCTACCACTATCTCTCTGTGTGTATATCTCTACCACTATCTCTGTGTGTATATCTCTACCACTATCTCTCTCTGTGTATATCCGAGCGGTACCTCTCTGTGTATATCTCTACCACTATCTCTCTCTATGTATATCTCTACCACTATCTCTCTGTGTGTATATCTCTACCACTATCTCTGTGTGTATATCTCTACCACTATCTCTCTCTCTCTCTGTATATCCGAGCGGTACCTCTGTGTGTGTATATCTATACCACTATCTCTCTATGTTATTATCTCTACCACTATCTCTCTCTCTCTCTGTGTATATCTCTACCACTTTGTCTCTCTGTGTATATCCGAGCGGTACCTCTGTGTGTGTATATCTCTACCACTATCTCTGTGTGTATATCTCTACCACTATCTCTCTATGTATATCTCTACCACTATCTCTGTGTGTGTATATCTCTACCACTATCTCTGTGTGTGTATATCTCTACCACTATCTCTCTCTCTGTGTATATCCGAGCGGTACCTCTGTGTGTGTATATCTCTACCACTATCTCTCTATGTTATTATCTCTACCACTATCTCTCTCTGTGTGTGTATATCCGAGCGGTACCTCTGTGTGTGTATATCTCTACCACTCTCTCTCTCTCTATGTATATCTCTATCACTATCTCTATGTTATTATCTCTACCACTATCTCTCTCTGTGTATATCCGAGCGGTACCTCTGTGTGTGTATATATCTACCACTATCTCTCTATGTGTATATCTCTACCACTATCTCTCTCTCTCTGTGTATATCCGAGCGGTACCTCTGTGTGTGTATATCTCTACCACTATCTCTCTATGTTATTATCTCTACCACTATCTCTACCACTATCTCTCTCTGTGTATATCCGAGCAGTACCTCTGTGTGTGTATATCTCTACCACTATCTGTGTGTATATCTCTACCACTATCTATCTGTGTGTATATCTCTACCACTATCTCTCTCTGTGTATATCCGAGCGGTACCTCTGTGGCTCGGGGCTTTCGAACACCGCCTGGAAGTGGCCGGCGTTGGCTCCGAAATCTGCAGCCAGCGACGAGAATCGGCGGAGCGCTGAGAGGGCCTGGATCTCTCCCCAGGCTCGTTCAGGTAGCCATAGCGGAGCTGGGTTGGGGAGCACAGGGGTGGGAACGGCTCCCCCAGACAGCAGGAACCTCCACTCGTCCTGCAGAGACACACAGAGAGACACTCAGAGAGAGAGAGAGAGACTCAGAGAGAGAGACACAGAGAGAGAGAGAGACACAGAGACAGAGACACAGAGAGAGAGAGACACTGAGACAGAGACACTGAGAGAGCATGGATCTCTCCCCAGGCTCGTTCAGGTAGCCATAGCGGAGCCGGGTTGGGGAGCACAGGGGTGGGAACGGCTCCCCCAGACAGCAGGAACCTCCACTCGTCCTGCAGAGAGACACACAGAGAGAGAGAGACACTCAGAGAGACTCAGAGAGAGAGAGACACAGAGAGACACAGAGAGAGAGACACTGAGACAGAGACACAGAGAGAGCCTGGATCTCTCCCCAGGCTCGTTCAGGTAGCCATAGGGGAGCCGGGTTGTGGAGCACAGGGGTGGGAACGGCTCCCCCAGACAGCAGGAACCTCCACTCGTCCTGCAGAGAGACACACAGAGAGAGAGAGACACTCAGAGAGACTCAGAGAGAGAGAGACACAGAGAGACACAGAGAGAGACTCTGAGAGAGAGACTCAGAGAGAGAGAGAGACTGAGAAAGAGACACAGAGAGAGAGAGAGACACTGAGAGAGAGACTCAGAGAGAGACTCAGAGAGAGAAAGAGAGACTCAGAGAGAGAGAGAGAGAGACTCAGAGAGAGAGAGAGAGAGACTCAGAGAGAGAGACACTGAGAGGGCCTGGATCTCTCCCCAGGCTCGTTCAGGTAGCCATAGCGGAGCTGGGTTGGGGAGCACAGGGGTGGGAACGGCTCCCCCAGACAGCAGGAACCTCCACTCGTCCTGCAGAGACACACAGAGAGACACTCAGAGAGAGAGACTCAGAGAGAGAGACACAGAGAGAGAGAGAGACACAGAGACAGAGACACAGAGAGAGAGAGACACTGAGACAGAGACACAGAGAGAGCCTGGATCTCTCCCCAGGCTCGTTCAGGTAGCCATAGCGGAGCTGGGTTGGGGAGCTCAGGGGTGGGAACGGCTCCCCCAGACAGCAGGAACCTCCACTCGTCCTGCAGAGAGACACAGAGAGAGAGAGAGAGAGACACTCAGAGAGAGACTCAGAGAGAGACACAGAGAGAGAGACACAGAGAGAGAGAGAGAGAAAGACTCAGAGAGAGAGACACTGAGAGAAAGACTCAGAGAGAGAGAGACAGAAAGAGACACTGAGAGAGAGACACAGAGACAGAGACACTGAGAGAGCCTGGATCTCTCCCCAGGCTCGTTCAGGTAGCCATAGCGGAGCCGGGTTGGGGAGCACAGGGGTGGGAACGGCTCCCCCAGACAGCAGGAACCTCCACTCGTCCTGCAGAGAGACACACAGAGAGAGAGAGACACTCAGAGAGACTCAGAGAGAGACTCTGAGAGAGAGACACTCAGAGAGAGAGAGAGAGAGAGAGACAGAGAGACTCAGAGAGAGACTCAGAGAGAGAGAGAGAGACTCAGAGAGAGAGAGAGACACAGAGACACTGAGACACAGAGAGAGAGACACAGAGAGAGACACTGAGAGAGAGACACTGAGACAGAGACACAGAGAGAGCCTGGATTTCTCCCCAGGCTCGTTCAGGTAGCCATAGCGGAGCCGGGTTGGGGAGCTCAGGGGTGGGAACGGCTCCCCCAGACAGCAGGAACCTCCACTCGTCCTGCAGAGAGACACACAGAAAGACCCTCAGAGAGACTCAGAGAAAGACTCTGAGAGAGAGAGAGACAGAGAGAGAGAGAGACTCAGAGAGAGACTCAGAGAGAGAGACTCAGAGAGAGAGAGACACAGAGAGAGAGAGAGACTCAGAGAGAGAGAGACACAGAGAGACACTGAGACACAGAGAGAGAGACACTGAGACAGAGACACTGAGAGAGCCTGGATTTCTCCCCAGGCTCGTTCAGGTAGCCATAGCGGAGCTGGGTTGGGGAGCACAGGGGTGGGAACGGCTCCCCCAGACAGCAGGAACCTCCACTCGTCCTGCAGAGAGACACACAGAGAGACACTCAGAGAGAGACTCAGAGAGAGAGAGAGACACTCAGAGACACAGAGAGAGACTCTGAGAGAGAGACACAGAGAGAGAGAGACTCTGAGAGAGAGACACTGAGACAGAGACACTGAGAGGGCCTGGATCTCTCCCCAGGCTCGTTCAGGTAGCCATAGCGGAGCTGGGTTGTGGAGCACAGGGGTGGGAACGGCTCCGCCAGACAGCAGGAACCTCCACTCGTCCTGCAGAGACACACAGAGAGAGACTCAGAGAGAGAGAGAGAGACACTCAGAGAGAGAGACACTGAGAGAGACACTGAGACACAGAGAGACACTGAGAGAGACACTGAGACAGAGAGAGACAGAGAGAGAGACTCTGAGAGAGACACTGAGACAGAGACACAGAGAGAGCCTGGATCTCTCCCCAGGCTCGTTCAGGTAGCCATAGCGGAGCTGGGTTGGGGAGCACAGGGGTGGGAACGGCTCCCCCAGACAGCAGGAACCTCCACTCGTCCTGCAGAGACACACAGAGAGACACTCAGAGAGACACTCAGAGAGACTCAGAGAGAGAGAGACTTAGAGAGAGAGAGACACTGAGAGAGAGACTGAGAGACACACTGAGAGAGAGACACTGAGAGAGACTCAGAGAGAGAGACACTGAGAGAGAGAGACAATGAGAGACACAGAGAGAGAGACACAGAGAGAGAGAGAGACACTCAGAGATATAAACACCACTCACCACCACCACTCACCACCCCAAACCCCACCACTCACCACTCACCACCCTCACCACCACCCCTCACCACTTACCACCCTCACCACCACCCCCACAACCACTCACCACCACCTCACCACCTCACCACCACCACCCCTCACCACTCACCACCCTCACCACCACCCCCTCACAACTCACCACCACCCCCACCCCTCACCACTCACCTCACCACTCACCACCCCACCACCACTCACCCCCCACAGCCACTCACCACCCCACCACTCACCACTCACCACTCACCTCACCACTCACCACCCCACCACCACTCACCCCCCACAGCCACTCACCACCCCACCACTCACCACTCACCTCACCACTCACCACCCCACCACTCACCACCCTCACCACCACCCCTCACCACCACCCCACCACTCACCACCACCCCACCACTCACCACCACAACCACTCACCACCCCCACCACTCACCACTCACCACCCTCACCACCACTCACCCCACCACTCACCACTCACCACCCTCACCACCCCTCACCACTCACCGGGTCCACGCCATCCTCCCCCTCCGTGGCGAGGATCCGCGAGCAGACGAGGAACGAGAAGAGGAGACGGTGGCCCTCAAAGAGGCCGCGGCAGACGCAGCGATACAGAGCCAGGGTGAGGTGAGACACCATGGCTCCCACACGGAGCTCCACCGAGTCTAGGTGGAGACAGAGAGACACAGAGAGAGACAGCGATACAGAGCCAGGGTGAGGTGAGACACCATGGCTCCCACACGGAGCTCCACCGAGTCTGAGTGGAGAGACAGAGAGAGAGAGACAGAGAGAGACAGAGACAGGGTGAGGTGAGACACCATGGCTCCCACACGGAGCTCCACCGAGTCTAGGTGGAGACAGAGAGACACAGAGAGAGACAGCGATACAGAGCCAGGGTGAGGTGAGACACCATGGCTCCCACACGGAGCTCCACCGAGTCTGAGTGGAGACAGAGAGACAGAGAGAGAGAGAGAGACAGAGACAGCGATACAGAGCCAGGGTGAGGTGAGACACCATGGCTCCCACACGGAGCTCCACCGAGTCTAGGTGGAGACAGAGAGACAGAGACAGACAGAGCCAGGGTGAGGTGAGACACCATGGCTCCCACACGGAGCTCCACCGAGTCTAGGTGGAGACAGAGACAGAGACAGAGAGAGAGAGAGACAGAGAGACAGAGCCAGGGTGAGGTGAGACACCATGGCTCCCACACGGAGCTCCACCGAGTCTAGGTGGAGACAGACAGAGAGACAGAGAGAGACAGAGAGAGACAGAGAGAGACAGAGAGAGAGACAGAGAGAGAGAGAGACAGAGAGACAGAGACAGGGTGAGGTGAGACACCATGGCTCCCACACGGAGCTCCACCGAGTCTGAGTGGAGAGACAGAGAGACACAGAGAGAGACAGAGAGACAGCGATACAGAGCCAGGGTGAGGTGAGACACCATGGCTCCCACACGGAGCTCCACCGAGTCTGGGTAGAGAGACAGAGACAGAGAGACAGAGAGAGACAGCGATACAGAGACAGGGTGAGGTGAGACACCATGGCTCCCACACGGAGCTCCACCGAGTCTGAGTGGAGAGACAGAGAGAGAGAGACAGAGAGAGACAGAGACAGGGTGAGGTGAGACACCATGGCTCCCACACGGAGCTCCACCGAGTCTGGGTAGAGAGACAGAGACAGAGAGACAGACAGAGAGAGACAGCGATACAGAGCCAGGGTGAGGTGAGACACCATGGCTGCCACACGGAGCTCCACCGAGTCTGAGTGGAGAGACAGAGAGAGAGAGACAGAGAGAGACAGAGACAGGGTGAGGTGAGACACCATGGCTCCCACACGGAGCTCCACCGAGTCTGGGTAGAGAGACAGAGACAGAGAGACAGACAGAGAGAGACAGCGATACAGAGCCAGGGTGAGGTGAGACACCATGGCTGCCACACGGAGCTCCACCGAGTCTAGGTGGAGAGACAGAGACAGAGAGAGACAGAGAGAGAGACAGAGAGACAGCGATACAGAGCCAGGGTGAGGTGAGACACCATGGCTCCCACACGGAGCTCCACCGAGTCTGGGTAGACAAACAGAGACAGAGAGAGACAGAGAGAGAGACAGAGAGAGAGACAGAGACAGCGATACAGAGACAGGGTGAGGTGAGACACCATGGCTTCCACACGGAGCTCCACCGAGTCTAGGTGGAGAGATACAGAGAGAGAGACAGAGAGAGAGACAGCGATACAGAGCCAGGGTGAGGTGAGACACCATGGCTCCCACACGGAGCTCCACCGAGTCTAGGTGGAGACAGACAGAGAGAGACAGAGACAGAGAGAGAGACAGAGAGAGAGACAGAGAGAGACAGAGCCAGGGTGAGGTGAGACACCATGGCTCCCACACGGAGCTCCACCGAGTCTGAGTGGAGAGACAGAGAGACACAGAGAGAGACAGAGAGACAGCGATACAGAGCCAGGGTGAGGTGAGACACCATGGCTTCCACATGGAGCTCCACCGAGTCTAGGTGGAGACATACAGAGAGAGAGACAGAGAGAGAGACAGAGAGAGACAGAGAGAGAGACAGAGAGAGAGACAGAGAGAGAGACAGAGACAGGGTGAGGTGAGACACCATGGCTTCCACACGGAGCTCCACCGAGTCTGAGTGGAGAGATACAGAGACAGAGAGAGAGACAGTGAGAGAGACAGAGCCAGGGTGAGGTGAGACACCATGGCTTCCACACGGAGCTCCACCGAGTCTAGGTGGAGACAGACAGAGAGAGAGACAGAGAGAGAGAGAGAGACAGCGATACAGAGACAGGGTGAGATGAGACACCATGGCTTCCACGCGGAGCTCCACCGAGTCTGAGTGGAGACAGACAGAGAGAGAGACAGAGAGACAGAGACAGGGTGAGGTGAGACACCATGGCTCCCACACGGAGCTCCAGCGAGTCTAGGTGGAGAGACAGACAGAGAGAGAGACAGAGAGAGAGACAGACAGAGAGACAGAGACAGGGTGAGGTGAGACACCATGGCTTCCACACGGAGCTCCAGCGAGTCTAGGTGGAGAGACAGACAGAGAGAGAGACAGAGAGAGAGACAGACAGAGAGACAGAGACAGGGTGAGGTGAGACACCATGGCTGCCACACGGAGCTCCAGCGAGTCTGAGTGGAGACAGACAGAGAGAGAGACAGAGAGAGAGACAGAGACAGGGTGAGGTGAGACACCATGGCTCCCACACGGAGCTCCACCGAGTCTGGGTAGAGAGACAGAGAGACACAGAGAGAGACAGAGAGACAGCGATACAGAGCCAGGGTGAGGTGAGACACCATGGCTCCCACACAGAGCTCCACCGAGTCTGGGTAGAGAGACAGAGAGACACAGAGAGAGACAGTGAGAGAGACAGAGACAGAGACAGAGAGACAGAGAGAGAGACAGAGAGAGACAGCGATACAGAGCCAGGGTGAGGTGAGACACCATGGCTCCCACACGGAGCTCCACCGAGTCTAGGTGGAGAGAGACAGAGAGACAGAGAGAGACAGAGAGAGACAGAGACAGCGATACAGAGCCAGGGTGAGGTGAGACACCATGGCTTCCACGCGGAGCTCCACCGAGTCTAAGTGGAGAGATACAGAGACAGAGAGAGAGACAGAGAGAGAGACAGAGACAGAGAGAGAGACAGAGAGACAGAGAGAGACAGAGAGAGACAGAGAGAGACAGAGACAGAGACAGCGATACAGAGCCAGGGTGAGGTGAGACACCATGGCTTCCACACGGAGCTCCACCGAGTCTGAGTGGAGACAGACAGAGAGAGAGACAGAGAGACAGAGAGAGAGACAGAGCCAGGGTGAGGTGAGACACCATGGCTCCCACACGGAGCTCCACCGAGTCTGGGTAGAGACAGACAGAGACAGAGAGAGAGACAGCGATACAGAGCCAGGGTGAGGTGAGACACCATGGCTCCCACACGGAGCTCCACCGAGTCTAGGTGGAGACAGACAGAGACAGAGACAGAGAGAGACAGAGAGAGAGACAGAGAGACAGAGAGAGACAGAGAGAGAGAGACACAGAGAGACAGAGAGACAGAGCCAGGGTGAGGTGAGACACCATGGCTTCCACACGGAGCTCCACCGAGTCTAGGTGGAGACAGACAGAGACAGAGACAGAGAGAGACAGAGAGAGAGACAGAGAGACAGAGAGAGACAGAGAGAGAGAGACACAGAGAGACAGAGAGACAGAGCCAGGGTGAGGTGAGACACCATGGCTTCCACACGGAGCTCCACCGAGTCTAGGTGGAGAGACAGAGACAGAGAGACAGAGAGAGAGACAGAGAGAGAGACAGAGAGACAGAGAGAGAGAGACAGAGACAGGGTGAGGTGAGACACCATGGCTGCCACACGGAGCTCCACCGAGTCTGAGTGGAGAGAGACAGGGTGAGGTGAGACACCATGGCTCCCACACGGAGCTCCACCGAGTCTAGGTGGAGAGAGACAGGGTGAGGTGAGACACCATGGCTTCCACACGGAGCTCCACCGAGTCTGGGTAGAGAGACACAGAGAGAGAGATACAGAGACAGCGATACAGAGCCAGGGTGAGGTGAGACACCATGGCTCCCACACGGAGCTCCACCGAGTCTAGGTGGAGACAGAGAGACAGAGAGAGAGAGACAGAGACAGGGTGAGGTGAGACACCATGGCTTCCACACGGAGCTCCACCGAGTCTAGGTGGAGACAGAGAGACAGAGAGAGAGACAGAGAGAGAGACAGAGAGAGAGAGAGAGAGACAGAGACAGGGTGAGGTGAGACACCATGGCTGCCACACGGAGCTCCACCGAGTCTGGGTGGAGACAGAGAGACAGAGAGAGAGAGAGACAGAGAGAGAGACAGTGAGAGAGACAGAGCCAGGGTGAGGTGAGACACCATGGCTCCCACACGGAGCTCCACCGAGTCTAGGTGGAGACAGAGAGACAGAGAGAGAGAGACAGAGACAGGGTGAGGTGAGACACCATGGCTTCCACACGGAGCTCCACCGAGTCTAGGCGGAGACAGAGAGACAGAGAGACAGGGTGAGGTGAGACACCATGGCTCCCACACGGAGCTCCACCGAGTCTGAGTGGAGACAGACAGAGACAGAGACAGACAGTGAGAGAGACAGAGAGAGACAGCGACACAGAGACAGGGTGAGGTGAGACACCATGGCTCCCACACGGAGCTCCACCGAGTCTGAGTGGAGAGACAGAGAGACACAGAGAGAGACAGCGATACAGAGCCAGGGTGAGGTGAGACACCATGGCTTCCACACGGAGCTCCACCGAGTCTGAGTGGAGACAGACAGAGAGAGAGAGACAGAGAGAGAGACAGAGATACAGAGACAGGGTGAGGTGAGACACCATGGCTTCCACACGGAGCTCCACCGAGTCTGGGTAGAGAGACAGAGAGAGACAGAGAGAGACAGCGATACAGAGCCAGGGTGAGGTGAGACACCATGGCTTCCACACGGAGCTCCACCGAGTCTGAGTGGAGACAGACAGAGAGAGAGACAGAGAGAGACAGAGAGAGACAGAGAGAGAGACAGAGAGAGACAGATACAGAGACAGGGTGAGGTGAGACACCATGGCTCCCACACGGAGCTCCACCGAGTCTAGGTGGAGACAGACAGAGACAGAGACAGAGAGAGACAGAGAGAGAGACAGAGAGAGAGAGACAGAGCCAGGGTGAGGTGAGACACCATGGCTTCCACACGGAGCTCCACCGAGTCTGGGTAGAGAGACAGACAGAGAGAGAGAGACAGAGAGAGACAGAGAGAGACAGAGAGAGAGACAGGGTGAGGTGAGACACCATGGCTCCCACACGGAGCTCCACCGAGTCTAGGTGGAGACAGACAGAGAGAGAGACAGAGAGAGAGACAGAGACAGGGTGAGGTGAGACACCATGGCTTCAACACGGAGCTCCACCGAGTCTGAGTGGAGACAGACAGGGACAGAGAGACAGAGAGAGAGAGACAGCGATACAGAGCCAGGGTGAGGTGAGCCACGATGGCTGCCACACGGAGCTCCACCGAGGCTACCACTCTACCACTCTACCAGTCTACCAGTCTACCAGTTTACCACTCTACCACTCTACCAGTCTACCAGATTACCACTCTACCAGTCTACCACTCTACCAGACTACCACTCTACCAGTCTACCAGTCTACCACTCTACCAGTCTACCAGTCTACCACTCTACCAGTCTACCAGTCTACCAGACTACCAGTCTACCAGTCTACCACTCTACCAGTCTACCAGTCTACCACTCTACCAGACTACCACTCTACCACTCTACCAGTCTACCACTCTACCAGACTACCACTCTACCACTCTACCAGTCTACCACTCTACCACTCTACCAGTCTACCACTCTACCACTCTACCAGTCTACCAGTCTACCACTCTACCAGTCTACCAGTCTACCACTCTACCAGTCTATCACTCTACCAGTCTACCAGTCTACCACTCTACCAGACTACCAGTCTACCAGTCTACCACTCTACCAGTCTACCAGTCTACCACTCTACCAGACTACCACTCTACCACTCTACCAGTCTACCACTCTACCAGTCTACCTCTACCACTCTACCAGTCTACCAGTCTACCACTCTACCAGACTACCACTCTACCAGACTACCACTCTACCAGACTACCAGTCTACCAGTCTACCACTCTACCAGTCTACCACTCTACCAGACTACCAGTCTACCAGTCTACCAGTCTAACACTCTACCAGTCTACCAGTCTACCACTCTACCAGTCTACCATTCTACCAGTCTACCACTCTACCAGTCTACCAGTCTACCACTCTACCAGTCTACCACTCTACCAGACTACCAGTCTACCAGTCTACCAGTCTAACACTCTACCAGTCTACCAGTCTACCACTCTACCAGTCTACCACTCTACCAGTCTACCACTCTACCAGTCTACCAGTCTACCACTCTACCAGACTACCAGTCTACCAGTCTACCAGTCTACCACTCTACCACTCTACCAGTCTACCACTCTACCACTCTACCAGTCTACCACTCTACCACTCTACCAGTCTACCACTCTACCACTCTACCAGTCTACCTCTACCACTCTACCAGTCTACCAGTCTACCACTCTACCAGACTACCACTCTACCAGACTACCACTCTACCAGACTACCAGTCTACCAGTCTACCACTCTACCAGTCTACCACTCTACCAGACTACCAGTCTACCAGTCTACCACTCTACCAGTCTACCACTCTACCAGACTACCAGTCTACCAGTCTACCAGTCTAACACTCTACCAGTCTACCAGTCTACCACTCTACCAGTCTACCATTCTACCAGTCTACCACTCTACCAGTCTACCAGTCTACCACTCTACCAGTCTACCACTCTACCAGACTACCAGTCTACCAGTCTACCAGTCTAACACTCTACCAGTCTACCAGTCTACCACTCTACCAGTCTACCACTCTACCAGTCTACCACTCTACCAGTCTACCAGTCTACCACTCTACCAGACTACCAGTCTACCAGTCTACCAGTCTACCACTCTACCACTCTACCAGTCTACCACTCTACCACTCTACCAGTCTACCACTCTACCACTCTACCAGTCTACCAGTCTACCACTCTACCAGACTACCACTCTACCAGACTACCACTCTACCAGTCTACCACTCTACCAGACTACCAGTCTACCAGTCTACCACTCTACCAGTCTACCACTCTACCAGACTACCAGTCTACCAGTCTACCACTCTACCAGTCTACCACTCTACCAGTCTACCAGTCTACCACTCTACCAGACTACCAGTCTACCACTCTACCACTCTACCAGTCTACCACTCTACCACTCTACCACTCTACCAGTCTACCACTCTACCAGACTACCAGTCTACCAGTCTACCAGTCTACCACTCTACCAGTCTAACACTCTACCAGTCTACCACTCTACCAGTCTACCACTCTACCAGTCTACCAGTCTACCACTCTACCAGTCTACCAGTCTACCACTCTACCAGTCTACCACTCTACCAGTCTACCACTCTACCAGTCTACCAGTCTACCACTCTACCAGTCTACCAGACTACCACTCTACCAGTCTACCACTCTACCAGTCTACCAGTCTACCAGACTACCACTCTACCAGACTACCACTCTACCACTCTACCAGACTACCACTCTACCAGTCTATCAGTCTACCACTCTACCAGTCCACCACTCTACCACTCTACCAGTCTACCAGTCTACCAGTCTATCACTCTACCACTCTACCAGTCTACCACTCTACCAGTCTACCACTCTACCACTCTACCAGTCTACCACTCTACCAGTCTACCAGTCTACCACTCTACCACTCTACCAGTCTACCACTCTACCACTCTACCAGTCTACCAGTCTACTAGTCTACCACTCTACCAGACTACCACTCTACCAGTCTACCAGTCTACCAGACTACCAGTCTACCACTCTACCAGTCTATCAGTCTACCACTCTACCAGTCTACCAGTCTACCACTCTACCAGTCTACCAGTCTACCACTCTACCAGTCTACCACTCTACCACTCTACCAGTCTACCAGTCTACCAGTCTATCACTCTACCACTCTACCAGTCTACCACTCTACCACTCTACCAGTCTACCACTCTACCACTCTACCAGTCTACCACTCTACCAGTCTACCAGTCTACCACTCTACCAATCTACCAGTCTACCACTCTACCACTCTACCAGTCTACCAATCTACCACTCTACCAGACTACCACTCTACCACTCTACCAGTCTACCACTCTACCAGTCTACCACTCTACCACTCTACCAGTCTACCACTCTACCAGTCTACCACTCTACCAGACTACCACTCTACCAGTCTACCACTCTACCAGTCTACCAGTCTACCACTCTACCAGTCTACCAGTCTACCACTCTACCAGTCTACCAGTCTACCAGACTACCACTCTACCACTCTACCAGTCTACCACTCTACCACTCTACCAGTCTACCACTCTACCAGTCTACCAGTCTACCACTCTACCACTCTACCAGTCTACCACTCTACCAGTCTACCACTCTACCACTCTACCAGTCTACCACTCTACCAGTCTACCACTCTACCACTCTACCAGTCTACCACTCTACCACTCTACCAGTCTACCAGTCTACCACTCTACCAGTCTACCAGACTACCACTCTACCAGTCTACCACTCTACCACTCTACCAGTCTACCACTCTACCAGTCTACCACTCTACCAGTCTACCACTCTACCACTCTACCAGTCTACCACTCTACCAGTCTACCACTCTACCACTCTACCAGTCTACCACTCTACCACTCTACCACTCTACCAGTCTACCACTCTACCAGTCTACCAGTCTACCACTCAACCACTCAACCACTCTACCAGTCTACCAGTCTACCACTCTACCACTCTACCACTCTACCAGTCTACCAGTCTACCACTCTACCAGTCTACCACTCTACCACTCTACCACTCTACCAGTCTACCACTCTACCAGACTACCACTCTACCAGTCTACCAGTCTACCACTCTACCACTCTACCAGTCTACCAGTCTACCACTCTACCACTCTACCAGACTACCACTCTACCAGTCTACCACTCTACCAGACTACCACTCTACCACTCTACCAGTCTACCAGTCTACCACTCTACCACTCTACCAGACTACCAGTCTACCACTCTACCACTCTACCAGTCTACCACTCTACCAGTCTACCACTCTACCAATCTACCACTCTACCAGTCTACCACTCTACCAGTCTACCACTCTACCAGTCTACCAGTCTACCACTCTACCACTCTACCACTCTACCAGACTACCAGTCTACCACTCTACCAGACTACCACTCTACCAGACTACCACTCTACCAGTCTACCACTCTACCACTCTACCAGTCTACCACTCTACCAGTCTACCACTCTACCACTCTACCAGTCTACCAGTCTACCACTCTACCAGACTACCACTCTACCAGTCTACCACTCTACCAGTCTACCACTCTACCAGTCTACCACTCTACCAGTCTACCACTCTACCACTCTACCAGTCTACCACTCTACCAGTCTACCACTCTACCAGTCTACCACTCTACCAGACTACCACTCTACCAGTCTACCACTCTACCAGTCTACCACTCTACCACTCTACCAGTCTACCACTCTACCAGTCTACCACTCTACCACTCTACCAGTCTACCACTCTACCACTCTACCAGTCTACCACTCTACCAGTCTACCACTCTACCAGTCTACCAGTCTACCACTCTACCAGTCTACCACTCTACCAGTCTACCAGTCTACCACTCTACCACTCTACCAGTCAACCACTCTACCAGACTACCACTATACCAGTCTACCAGTCTACCACTCTACCAGTCTACCAGTCTACCACTCTACCAGTCTACCAGGCTACCACTCTACCACTCTACCACTCTACCAGTCTACCACTCTACCAGTCTACCACTCTACCAGACTACGAGTCTACTAGTCTACCAGTCTACCACTCTACCAGTCTACCAGACTACCACTCTACCAGTCTACCAGTCTACCACTCTACCAGTCTACCAGTCTACCACTCTACCACTCTACCAGTCTACCAGTCTACCAGACTACCAGACTACCAGCCTACCAGACTACCAGTCTACCAGTCTACCACTCTACCAGTCTACCACTCTACCAGACTACCACTCTACCACTCTACCACTCTACCAGACTACCACTCTACCAGTCTACCACTCTACCACTCTACCAGTCTACCAGTCTACCACTCTACCAGTCTACCAGTCTACCACTCTACCAGACTACCAGTCTACTAGTCTACCAGTCTACCACTCTACCAGTCTACCACTCTACCAGTCTACCACTCTACCACTCTACCAGTCTACCAGACTACCAGACTACCAGCCTACCAGACTACCACTCTACCACTCTACCAGTCTACCAGTCTACCACTCTAGCACTCTACCACTCTACCAGACTACCAGTCTACCACTCTACCAGACTACCACTCTACCAGACTACCACTCTACCAGTCTACCACTCTACCACTCTACCAGTCTACCACTCTACCAGTCTACCACTCTACCACTCTACCAGTCTACCAGTCTACCACTCTACCAGACTACCACTCTACCAGTCTACCACTCTACCAGTCTACCACTCTACCAGTCTACCACTCTACCAGTCTACCACTCTACCACTCTACCAGTCTACCACTCTACCAGTCTACCACTCTACCAGTCTACCACTCTACCAGACTACCACTCTACCAGTCTACCACTCTACCAGTCTACCACTCTACCACTCTACCAGTCTACCACTCTACCAGTCTACCACTCTACCACTCTACCAGTCTACCACTCTACCACTCTACCAGTCTACCACTCTACCAGTCTACCACTCTACCAGTCTACCAGTCTACCACTCTACCAGTCTACCAGTCTACCACTCTACCAGTCTACCACTCTACCAGTCTACCAGTCTACCACTCTACCACTCTACCAGTCAACCACTCTACCAGACTACCACTATACCAGTCTACCAGTCTACCACTCTACCAGTCTACCAGTCTACCACTCTACCAGTCTACCAGTCTACCACTCTACCAGTCTACCAGTCTACCACTCTACCAGTCTACCACTCTACCAGTCTACCAGTCTACCACTCTACCACTCTACCAGTCAACCAGTCTACCACTCTACCAGTCTACCACTCTACCAGACTACGAGTCTACTAGTCTACCAGTCTACCACTCTACCAGTCTACCAGACTACCACTCTACCAGTCTACCAGTCTACCACTCTTCCAGTCTACCAGTCTACCACTCTACCACTCTACCAGTCTACCAGTCTACCAGACTACCAGACTACCAGCCTACCAGACTACCAGTCTACCAGTCTACCACTCTACCAGTCTACCACTCTACCAGACTACCACTCTACCACTCTACCACTCTACCAGACTACCACTCTACCAGTCTACCACTCTACCAGTCTACCAGTCTACCACTCTACCAGTCTACCAGTCTACCACTCTACCAGACTACCAGTCTACTAGTCTACCAGTCTACCACTCTACCAGTCTACCACTCTACCAGTCTACCACTCTACCACTCTACCAGTCTACCAGTCTACCAGACTACCAGACTACCAGCCTACCAGACTACCACTCTACCACTCTACCAGTCTACCAGTCTACCACTCTACCAGTCTACCACTCTACCAGACTACCACTCTACCACTCTACCAGTCTACCACTCTACCACTCTACCAGACTACCACTCTACCAGTCTACCACTCTACCACTCTACCAGTCTACCAGTCTACCACTCTACCACTCTACCAGTCTACCAGTCTACCACTCTACCACTCTACCAGTCTACCACTCTACCAGACTACCAGTCTACCACTCTACCACTCTACCAGACTACCAGACTACCACTCTACCAGACTACCACTCTACCAGACTACCACTTTACCAGACTACCACTCTACCAGACTACCAGTCTACCAGTCTACCACTCTACCACTCTACCACTCTACCAGTCTACCAGACTACCACTCTACCAGTCTACCACTCTACCAGTCTAACAGTCTACCACTCTACCAGTCTACCAGACTACCACTCTACCACTCTACCAGTCTACCAGACTACCACTCTACCACTCTACCAGTCTACCAGACTACCACTCTACCACTCTACCAGACTACCACTCTACCACTCTACCACTCTACCAGACTACCACTCTACCAGTCTACCACTCTACCACTCTACCAGTCTACCAGTCTACCACTCTACCAGTCTACCAGTCTACCACTCTACCAGACTACCAGTCTACTAGTCTACCAGTCTACCACTCTACCAGTCTACCACTCTACCAGTCTACCACTCTACCACTCTACCAGTCTACCAGTCTACCAGACTACCAGACTACCAGCCTACCAGACTACCACTCTACCACTCTACCAGTCTACCAGTCTACCACTCTACCACTCTACCACTCTACCAGACTACCAGTCTACCACTCTACCAGACTACCACTCTACCAGACTACCACTCTACCAGTCTACCACTCTACCACTCTACCAGTCTACCACTCTACCAGTCTACCACTCTACCACTCTACCAGTCTACCAGTCTACCACTCTACCAGACTACCAGTCTACTAGTCTACCAGTCTACCACTCTACCAGTCTACCACTCTACCAGTCTACCACTCTACCACTCTACCAGTCTACCAGTCTACCAGACTACCAGACTACCAGCCTACCAGACTACCACTCTACCACTCTACCAGTCTACCAGTCTACCACTCTACCACTCTACCACTCTACCAGACTACCAGTCTACCACTCTACCAGACTACCACTCTACCAGACTACCACTCTACCAGTCTACCACTCTACCACTCTACCAGTCTACCACTCTACCAGTCTACCACTCTACCAGTCTACCACTCTACCAGTCTACCACTCTACCAGTCTACCACTCTACCACTCTACCAGTCTACCACTCTACCAGTCTACCACTCTACCAGACTACCACTCTACCAGTCTACCACTCTACCAGTCTACCACTCTACCACTCTACCAGTCTACCACTCTACCAGTCTACCACTCTACCACTCTACCAGTCTACCACTCTACCACTCTACCAGTCTACCACTCTACCAGTCTACCACTCTACCAGTCTACCAGTCTACCACTCTACCAGTCTACCAGTCTACCACTCTACCAGTCTACCACTCTACCAGTCTACCAGTCTACCACTCTACCACTCTACCAGTCAACCACTCTACCAGACTACCACTATACCAGTCTACCAGTCTACCACTCTACCAGTCTACCAGTCTACCACTCTACCAGTCTACCAGGCTACCACTCTACCACTCTACCAGTCTACCACTCTACCAGTCTACCACTCTACCAGACTACGAGTCTACTAGTCTACCAGTCTACCACTCTACCAGTCTACCAGTCTACCACTCTACCACTCTACCAGTCTACCACTCTACCACTCTACCAGTCTACCAGTCTACTAGTCTACCACTCTACCAGACTACCACTCTACCAGTCTACCAGTCTACCAGACTACCAGTCTACCACTCTACCAGTCTATCAGTCTACCACTCTACCAGTCTACCAGTCTACCACTCTACCAGTCTACCAGTCTACCACTCTACCAGTCTACCACTCTACCACTCTACCAGTCTACCAGTCTACCAGTCTATCACTCTACCACTCTACCAGTCTACCACTCTACCACTCTACCAGTCTACCACTCTACCACTCTACCAGTCTACCACTCTACCAGTCTACCAGTCTACCACTCTACCAATCTACCAGTCTACCACTCTACCACTCTACCAGTCTACCAATCTACCACTCTACCAGACTACCACTCTACCACTCTACCAGTCTACCACTCTACCAGTCTACCACTCTACCACTCTACCAGTCTACCACTCTACCAGTCTACCACTCTACCAGACTACCACTCTACCAGTCTACCACTCTACCAGTCTACCAGTCTACCACTCTACCAGTCTACCAGTCTACCACTCTACCAGTCTACCAGTCTACCAGACTACCACTCTACCACTCTACCAGTCTACCACTCTACCACTCTACCAGTCTACCACTCTACCAGTCTACCAGTCTACCACTCTACCACTCTACCAGTCTACCACTCTACCAGTCTACCACTCTACCACTCTACCAGTCTACCACTCTACCAGTCTACCACTCTACCACTCTACCAGTCTACCACTCTACCACTCTACCAGTCTACCAGTCTACCACTCTACCAGTCTACCAGACTACCACTCTACCAGTCTACCACTCTACCACTCTACCAGTCTACCACTCTACCAGTCTACCACTCTACCAGTCTACCACTCTACCACTCTACCAGTCTACCACTCTACCAGTCTACCACTCTACCACTCTACCAGTCTACCACTCTACCACTCTACCACTCTACCAGTCTACCACTCTACCAGTCTACCAGTCTACCACTCAACCACTCAACCACTCTACCAGTCTACCAGTCTACCACTCTACCACTCTACCACTCTACCAGTCTACCAGTCTACCACTCTACCAGTCTACCACTCTACCACTCTACCACTCTACCAGTCTACCACTCTACCAGACTACCACTCTACCAGTCTACCAGTCTACCACTCTACCACTCTACCAGTCTACCAGTCTACCACTCTACCACTCTACCAGACTACCACTCTACCAGTCTACCACTCTACCAGACTACCACTCTACCACTCTACCAGTCTACCAGTCTACCACTCTACCACTCTACCAGACTACCAGTCTACCACTCTACCACTCTACCAGTCTACCACTCTACCAGTCTACCACTCTACCAATCTACCACTCTACCAGTCTACCACTCTACCAGTCTACCACTCTACCAGTCTACCAGTCTACCACTCTACCACTCTACCACTCTACCAGACTACCAGTCTACCACTCTACCAGACTACCACTCTACCAGACTACCACTCTACCAGTCTACCACTCTACCACTCTACCAGTCTACCACTCTACCAGTCTACCACTCTACCACTCTACCAGTCTACCAGTCTACCACTCTACCAGACTACCACTCTACCAGTCTACCACTCTACCAGTCTACCACTCTACCAGTCTACCACTCTACCAGTCTACCACTCTACCACTCTACCAGTCTACCACTCTACCAGTCTACCACTCTACCAGTCTACCACTCTACCAGACTACCACTCTACCAGTCTACCACTCTACCAGTCTACCACTCTACCACTCTACCAGTCTACCACTCTACCAGTCTACCACTCTACCACTCTACCAGTCTACCACTCTACCACTCTACCAGTCTACCACTCTACCAGTCTACCACTCTACCAGTCTACCAGTCTACCACTCTACCAGTCTACCACTCTACCAGTCTACCAGTCTACCACTCTACCACTCTACCAGTCAACCACTCTACCAGACTACCACTATACCAGTCTACCAGTCTACCACTCTACCAGTCTACCAGTCTACCACTCTACCAGTCTACCAGGCTACCACTCTACCACTCTACCACTCTACCAGTCTACCACTCTACCAGTCTACCACTCTACCAGACTACGAGTCTACTAGTCTACCAGTCTACCACTCTACCAGTCTACCAGACTACCACTCTACCAGTCTACCAGTCTACCACTCTACCAGTCTACCAGTCTACCACTCTACCACTCTACCAGTCTACCAGTCTACCAGACTACCAGACTACCAGCCTACCAGACTACCAGTCTACCAGTCTACCACTCTACCAGTCTACCACTCTACCAGACTACCACTCTACCACTCTACCACTCTACCAGACTACCACTCTACCAGTCTACCACTCTACCACTCTACCAGTCTACCAGTCTACCACTCTACCAGTCTACCAGTCTACCACTCTACCAGACTACCAGTCTACTAGTCTACCAGTCTACCACTCTACCAGTCTACCACTCTACCAGTCTACCACTCTACCACTCTACCAGTCTACCAGACTACCAGACTACCAGCCTACCAGACTACCACTCTACCACTCTACCAGTCTACCAGTCTACCACTCTAGCACTCTACCACTCTACCAGACTACCAGTCTACCACTCTACCAGACTACCACTCTACCAGACTACCACTCTACCAGTCTACCACTCTACCACTCTACCAGTCTACCACTCTACCAGTCTACCACTCTACCACTCTACCAGTCTACCAGTCTACCACTCTACCAGACTACCACTCTACCAGTCTACCACTCTACCAGTCTACCACTCTACCAGTCTACCACTCTACCAGTCTACCACTCTACCACTCTACCAGTCTACCACTCTACCAGTCTACCACTCTACCAGTCTACCACTCTACCAGACTACCACTCTACCAGTCTACCACTCTACCAGTCTACCACTCTACCACTCTACCAGTCTACCACTCTACCAGTCTACCACTCTACCACTCTACCAGTCTACCACTCTACCACTCTACCAGTCTACCACTCTACCAGTCTACCACTCTACCAGTCTACCAGTCTACCACTCTACCAGTCTACCAGTCTACCACTCTACCAGTCTACCACTCTACCAGTCTACCAGTCTACCACTCTACCACTCTACCAGTCAACCACTCTACCAGACTACCACTATACCAGTCTACCAGTCTACCACTCTACCAGTCTACCAGTCTACCACTCTACCAGTCTACCAGTCTACCACTCTACCAGTCTACCAGTCTACCACTCTACCAGTCTACCACTCTACCAGTCTACCAGTCTACCACTCTACCACTCTACCAGTCAACCAGTCTACCACTCTACCAGTCTACCACTCTACCAGACTACGAGTCTACTAGTCTACCAGTCTACCACTCTACCAGTCTACCAGACTACCACTCTACCAGTCTACCAGTCTACCACTCTTCCAGTCTACCAGTCTACCACTCTACCACTCTACCAGTCTACCAGTCTACCAGACTACCAGACTACCAGCCTACCAGACTACCAGTCTACCAGTCTACCACTCTACCAGTCTACCACTCTACCAGACTACCACTCTACCACTCTACCACTCTACCAGACTACCACTCTACCAGTCTACCACTCTACCAGTCTACCAGTCTACCACTCTACCAGTCTACCAGTCTACCACTCTACCAGACTACCAGTCTACTAGTCTACCAGTCTACCACTCTACCAGTCTACCACTCTACCAGTCTACCACTCTACCACTCTACCAGTCTACCAGTCTACCAGACTACCAGACTACCAGCCTACCAGACTACCACTCTACCACTCTACCAGTCTACCAGTCTACCACTCTACCAGTCTACCACTCTACCAGACTACCACTCTACCACTCTACCAGTCTACCACTCTACCACTCTACCAGACTACCACTCTACCAGTCTACCACTCTACCACTCTACCAGTCTACCAGTCTACCACTCTACCACTCTACCAGTCTACCAGTCTACCACTCTACCACTCTACCAGTCTACCACTCTACCAGACTACCAGTCTACCACTCTACCACTCTACCAGACTACCAGACTACCACTCTACCAGACTACCACTCTACCAGACTACCACTTTACCAGACTACCACTCTACCAGACTACCAGTCTACCAGTCTACCACTCTACCACTCTACCACTCTACCAGTCTACCAGACTACCACTCTACCAGTCTACCACTCTACCAGTCTAACAGTCTACCACTCTACCAGTCTACCAGACTACCACTCTACCACTCTACCAGTCTACCAGACTACCACTCTACCACTCTACCAGTCTACCAGACTACCACTCTACCACTCTACCAGACTACCACTCTACCACTCTACCACTCTACCAGACTACCACTCTACCAGTCTACCACTCTACCACTCTACCAGTCTACCAGTCTACCACTCTACCAGTCTACCAGTCTACCACTCTACCAGACTACCAGTCTACTAGTCTACCAGTCTACCACTCTACCAGTCTACCACTCTACCAGTCTACCACTCTACCACTCTACCAGTCTACCAGTCTACCAGACTACCAGACTACCAGCCTACCAGACTACCACTCTACCACTCTACCAGTCTACCAGTCTACCACTCTACCACTCTACCACTCTACCAGACTACCAGTCTACCACTCTACCAGACTACCACTCTACCAGACTACCACTCTACCAGTCTACCACTCTACCACTCTACCAGTCTACCACTCTACCAGTCTACCACTCTACCACTCTACCAGTCTACCAGTCTACCACTCTACCAGACTACCAGTCTACTAGTCTACCAGTCTACCACTCTACCAGTCTACCACTCTACCAGTCTACCACTCTACCACTCTACCAGTCTACCAGTCTACCAGACTACCAGACTACCAGCCTACCAGACTACCACTCTACCACTCTACCAGTCTACCAGTCTACCACTCTACCACTCTACCACTCTACCAGACTACCAGTCTACCACTCTACCAGACTACCACTCTACCAGACTACCACTCTACCAGTCTACCACTCTACCACTCTACCAGTCTACCACTCTACCAGTCTACCACTCTACCAGTCTACCACTCTACCAGTCTACCACTCTACCAGTCTACCACTCTACCACTCTACCAGTCTACCACTCTACCAGTCTACCACTCTACCAGACTACCACTCTACCAGTCTACCACTCTACCAGTCTACCACTCTACCACTCTACCAGTCTACCACTCTACCAGTCTACCACTCTACCACTCTACCAGTCTACCACTCTACCACTCTACCAGTCTACCACTCTACCAGTCTACCACTCTACCAGTCTACCAGTCTACCACTCTACCAGTCTACCAGTCTACCACTCTACCAGTCTACCACTCTACCAGTCTACCAGTCTACCACTCTACCACTCTACCAGTCAACCACTCTACCAGACTACCACTATACCAGTCTACCAGTCTACCACTCTACCAGTCTACCAGTCTACCACTCTACCAGTCTACCAGGCTACCACTCTACCACTCTACCAGTCTACCACTCTACCAGTCTACCACTCTACCAGACTACGAGTCTACTAGTCTACCAGTCTACCACTCTACCAGTCTACCAGACTACCACTCTACCAGTCTACCAGTCTACCACTCTACCAGTCTACCAGTCTACCACTCTACCACTCTACCAGTCTACCAGTCTACCAGACTACCAGACTACCAGCCTACCAGACTACCAGTCTACCAGTCTACCACTCTACCAGTCTACCACTCTACCAGACTACCACTCTACCACTCTACCACTCTACCAGACTACCACTCTACCAGTCTACCACTCTACCACTCTACCACTCTACCAGTCTACCAGTCTACCACTCTACCAGTCTACCAGTCTACCACTCTACCAGACTACCAGTCTACTAGTCTACCAGTCTACCACTCTACCAGTCTACCACTCTACCAGTCTACCACTCTACCACTCTACCAGTCTACCAGTCTACCAGACTACCAGACTACCAGCCTACCAGACTACCACTCTACCAGACTACCACTCTACCACTCTACCACTCTACCAGTCTACCACTCTACCAGACTACCACTCTACCACTCTACCAGTCTACCACTCTACCACTCTACCAGACTACCACTCTAGCAGTCTACCACTCTACCACTCTACCAGTCTACCAGTCTACCACTCTACCACTCTACCAGTCTACCAGTCTACCACTCTACCACTCTACCAGTCTACCACTCTACCAGACTACCAGTCTACCACTCTACCACTCTACCAGACTACCAGACTACCACTCTACCAGACTACCACTCTACCAGACTACCACTTTACCAGACTACCACTCTACCAGACTACCAGTCTACCAGTCTACCACTCTACCACTCTACCACTCTACCAGTCTACCAGACTACCACTCTACCAGTCTACCACTCTACCAGTCTAACAGTCTACCACTCTACCAGTCTACCAGACTACCACTCTACCACTCTACCAGTCTACCAGACTACCACTCTACCACTCTACCAGTCTACCAGACTACCACTCTACCACTCTACCAGTCTACCAGACTACCACTCTACCACTCTACCAGTCTACCAGTTTACCACTCTACCACTCTACCAGTCTACCAGATTACCACTCTACCAGTCTACCACTCTACCAGACTACCACTCTACCAGTCTACCAGTCTACCACTCTACCAGTCTACCAGTCTACCACTCTACCAGTCTACCACTCTACCACTCTACCAGTCTACCAGTCTACCACTCTACCAGTCTACCACTCTACCACTCTACCAGTCTACCAGTCTACCACTCTACCACTCTACCAGTCAACCACTCTACCAGACTACCACTCTACCAGTCTACCAGACTACCACTCTACAACTCTACCAGTCTACCAGTCTACCACTCCACCACTCTACCACTCTACCACTCTACCAGTCTACCACTCTACCACTCTACCAGTCTACCAGTCTACCACTCTACCAGTCTACCACTCTACCACTCTACCACTCTACCAGTCTACCACTCTACCAGTCTACCAGTCTACCACTCTACCACTCTACCAGTCAACCACTCTACCAGACTACCACTATACCAGTCTACCACTCTACCAGTCTACCACTCTACCAGTCTACCAGTCTACCACTCTACCAGTCTACCAGTCTACCACTCTACCAGTCTACCACTCTACCAGTCTACCAGTCTACCACTCTACCACTCTACCAGTCAACCACTCTACCAGACTACCACTATACCAGTCTACCAGTCTACCACTCTACCACTCTACCAGTCTACCAGTATACCACTCTACCAGTCTAACACTCTACCAGTCTACCACTCTACCAGTCTACCAGACTACCACTCTACCACTCTACCAGACTACCACTCTACCACTCTACCAGTCTACCACTCTACCAGACTACCAGTCTACTAGTCTACCAGTCTACCACTCTACCAGACTACCACTCTACCACTCTAGCACTCTACCACTCTACCAGACTACCAGACTACCAGTCTACCAGTCTACCACTCTACCAGTCTACCACTCTACCACTCTACCAGTCTACCAGTCTACCACTCTACCAGTCTACCACTCTACCACTCTACCAGTCTACCAGACTACCACTCTACCAGTCTACCACTCTACCAGACTACCACTCTACCACTCTACCACTCTACCAGACTACCAGTCTACCAGACTACCACTCTACCACTCTACCAGACTACCACTCTACCAGACTACCAGTCTACCACTCTACCACTCTACCAGTCTACCAGACTACCAGACTACCACTCTACCACTCTACCACTCTACCAGACTACCACTCTACCAGACTACCAGTCTACCAGTCTACCACTCTACCAGTCTACCACTCTACCACTCTACCAGTCTAACACTCTACCACTCTACCAGACTACCAGTCTACCACTCTATCACTCTACCAGTCTACCACTCTACCACTCTACCAGACTACCAGACTACCACTCTACCACTCTACCAGTCTACCAGTCTACCACTCTACCACTCTACCAGTCTACCACTCTACCACTCTACCAGTCTACCAGTCTACCACTCTACCACTCTACCAGTCTACCACTCTACCACTCTACCAGTCTACCACTCTACCACTCTACCAGACTACCACTCTACCACTCTACCACTCTACCAGTCTACCACTCTACCACTCTACCAGACTACCACTCTACCACTCTACCAGACTACCACTCTACCACTCTACCAGACTACTTACCAGCCTGTGGAGCGGAGGTGATGGCGCTGGTGAAGATGCCCAGGTACCACGCTAGCGAGTATTGGTACATCGACTCGACCGTGGCGAGTGCCGTCGTGCAGAAGAACAGCAGCTGGCCCCGCTGTGCCACGGCCAGGTAGCGGGCACGGGCGCGGTCCAGCTCCAGCTCCGTGGCCGCCGCACGCACCACCTTAGCCTACGCGCAGCGGGGAGGAGTAGCGGTAGTAGTGGTGGTGGTGGGGGTAGGGGTGGTGGTGGTGGTAGGGGTGGTGGTGGTGGTGGTGGTAGGGGTAGTGGTAGTGGTGGTGGTAGGGGTGGTGGTAGTGGTGGTGGTAGGGGTGGTAGTGGTAGTGGTGGTGGTAGGGGTAGTGGTAGTGGTGGTGGTAGGGGTGGTAGTGGTAGTGGTGGTGGTAGGGGTAGTGGTAGTGGTGGTGGTAGGGGTAGTGGTAGTGGTGGTGGTAGTGGTAGGGGTGGTGGTAGTGGTAGGGGTAGTGGTAGTGGTAAGGGTGGTGGTAGTGGTAGGGGTGGTGGTAGTGGTAGGAGTAGTGGTAGGGGTGGTAGTGGTAGGGGTAGTGGTAGTGGCAGAGGTAGTGGTAGTAGTGGCAGGGGTAGTGGTAGTAGTGGTAGAGGTAGGGGTAGTAGTGGCAGGGGTAGTGGTAGTGGTGGTAATAGTAGTGGTAGTGGCAGGGGTAGTGGTAGAGATAGGGGTAGTCGTAGTAGTGGTAGGGGTAGTGGTAGTGGCAGGGGTAGTGGTAGGGGTAGTAGTGGCAGGGGTAGTGGTAGTAGTGGTAGAGGTAGAGGTAGTAGTAGTAGTGGCAGGGGTAGTGGTAGTGGTGGTAATAGTAGTGGTAGTGGCAGGGGTAGTGGTAGAGATAGGGGTAGTCGTAGTAGTGGTAGTGGTAGTAGCAGGGGTAGTGGTAGAGGTAGTTGTAGTAGTGGTAGGGGTAGTGGTAGAGGTAGTAGTGGCAGGGGTAGTGGTAGGGGTAGTGGTAGGGGTAGTGGTAGGTGTAGTAGTGGCAGGGGTAGTGGCAGGGGTAGTGGTAGGGGTAGTGGTAGTGGTAGGGGTAGTCGTAGTAGTGGTAGAGGTAGTGGCAGAGGTAGGGTTAGCCACAGTAATGGTAGTGGTAGAGGTAGGGGTAGTCATAGTAGTGGTAGGGGTAGTGGCAGGGGAAGTGGTAGGGGCAGTGGTAGGGGTAGCCATAGTAGTGGCACGGTTAGTGGTGAACCAGCCAGTCTACTGATGAATCAGCCAGCCTACTGCTGAATCAGCCAGTCTACTGCTGAGCCAGCCAGTCTACTGGTGAACCAGCCAGTCTACTGCTGAGCCAGCCAGTCTACTGCTGAACCAGCCAGTCTGCTGGTGAACCAGCCAGTCTGCTGGTGAGCCAGTCAGTCAACTGGTGAGCCAGCCAGTCTACTGCTGAATCAGCCAGTCAACTGGTGAGCCAGCCAGTCTACTGCTGAGCCAGCCAGTCTACTGCTGAACCAGCCAGTCTGCTGGTGAACCAGCCAGTCTGCTGGTGAGCCAGCCAGTCTACTGGTGAGCCAGCCAGTCTACTGATGAGCCAGCCAGTCTACTGATGAACCAGCCAGTCTACTGATGAGCCAGCCAGTCTACTGATGAACCAGCCAGCCTACTGCTGAATCAGCCAGTCTACTGATGAACCAGCCAGCCTACTGCTGAATCAGCCAGCCTACTGATGAGCCAGCCAGTCAACTGGTGAGCCAGTCAGTCTACTGATGAGCCAGACAGTCTACTGATGAGCCAGCCAGTCTACTGATGAATCAGCCAGTCTACTGGTGAATCAGCCAGTCTACTGCTGAGCCAGCCAGTCTACTGATGAATCAGCCAGTCTACTGGTGAATCAGCCAGTCTACTGCTGAGCCAGCCAGTCTACTGATGAGCCAGCCAGTCTACTGCTGAGCCAGCCAGTCTACTGATGAGCCAGCCAGTCTACTGGTGAATCAGCCAGTCTACTGGTGAGCCAGCCAGTCTACTGATGAGCCAGCCAGTCTACTGCTGAATCAGCCAGCCAGCCAGTCTACTGATGAGCCAACCAGTCTACTGATGAGCCAGCCCGTCTACTGGTGAGCCAGCCAGTCTACTGATGAGCCAGCCAGTCTACTGGTGAATCAGCCAGTCTACTGCTGAGCCAGCCAGTCTACTGATGAGCCAGCCAGTCTACTGCTGAGCCAGCCAGTCTACTGGTGAGCCAGCCAGTCTACTGCTGAGCCAGCCAGTCTACTGATGAGCCAGCCAGTCTACTGGTGAGCCAGCCAGTCTACTGCTGAGCCAGCCAGTCTACTGATGAGCCAGCCAGTCTACTGGTGAGCCAGCCAGCCAGCCAGTCTACTGCTGAATCAGCCAGCCAGCCAGCCAGTCTACTGGTGAACCAGCCAGTCTACTGGTGAACCAGCCAGTCTACTGCTGAATCAGCCAGCCAGCCAGCCAGTCAACTGGTGAGCCAGCCAGTCTACTGATGAATCAGCCAGTCTACTGGTGAACCAGCCAGTCTACTGCTGAATCAGCCAGCTAGCCAACCAGTCTACTGCTGAATCAGCCAGTCTACTGCTGAATCAGCCAGTCTACTGGTGAACCAGCCAGTCTACTGCTGAATCAGCCAGCCAGCCAGTATACTGCTGAGCTAGCCAGTCTACTGGTGAGCCAGCCAGCTAGCCAGTCTACTGGTGAACCAGCCAGTCTACTGCTGAATCAGCCAGCCAGCCAGTCTACTAATGAACCAGCCAGTCTGCTGATGAACCAGCCAGTCTGCTGATGAGCCAGCCAGTCAACTGGTGAGCCAGCCAGTCTACTGCTGAGCCAGCCAGTCTACTGATGAATCAGCCAGTCTACTGGTGAGCCAGCCAGTCTACTGATGAGCCAGCCAGTCTACTGCTGAACCAGCCAGTCTACTGGTGAGCCAGCCAGTCTACTGGTGAACCAGCCAGTCTGCTGGTGAACCAGCCAGTCTACTGCTGAATCAGCCAGCCAGCCAGCCAGTCAACTGGTGAGCCAGCCAGTCTACTGATGAATCAGCCAGTCTACTGGTGAACCAGCCAGTCTACTGCTGAATCAGCCAGCTAGCCAACCAGTCTACTGCTGAATCAGCCAGTCTACTGGTGAACCAGCCAGTCTACTGCTGAATCAGCCAGCCAGCCAGTCTACTGATGAACCAGCCAGTCTACTGCTGAGCTAGCCAGTCTACTGGTGAGCCAGCCAGCTAGCCAGTCTACTGGTGAACCAGCCAGTCAACTGGTGAGCCAGCCAGTCTACTGGTGAACCAGCCAGTCTACTGCTGCATCAGCCAGCCAGCCAGTCTACTGATGAACCAGCCAGTCTACTGATGAACCAGCCAGTCTACTGATGAACCAGCCAGTCTACTGCTGAGCTAGCCAGTCTACTGGTGAGCCAGCCAGCCAGCCAGTCTACTGGTGAACCAGCCAGCCAGTCTACTGGTGAACCAGCCAGTCAACTGGTGAACCAGCCAGTCTACTGGTGAACCAGCCAGCCAGCCAGTCAACTGGTGAACCAGCCAGTCTACTGCTGAGCTAGCCAGTCTACTGGTGAGCTAGCCAGTCTACTGGTGAGCCAGCCAGCCAGCCAGTCTATTGGTGAACCAGCCAGCCAGCCAGCCAGCCAGTCAACTGGTGAACCAGCCAGTCTACTGGTGAACCAGCCAGTCTACTGATGAATCAGCCAGCCAGCCAGTCTACTGATGAATCAGCCAGCTAGCCAACCAGTCTACTGCTGAATCAGCCAGTCTACTGGTGAGCCAGCTAGCCAACCAGTCTACTGCTGAATCAGCCAGTCTACTGCTGAGCCAGCCAGTCTACTGCTGAGCTAGCCAGTCTACTGGTGAGCCAGCCAGCCAACCAGTCTACTGCTGAGCCAGCCAGTCTACTGCTGAGCTAGCCAGTCTACTGGTGAGCCAGCCAGCTAGCCAGTCTACTGGTGAACCAGCCAGTCAACTGGTGAGCCAGCCAGTCTACTGGTGAACCAGCCAGTCTACTGCTGCATCAGCCAGCCAACCAGTCTACTGGTGAGCCAGCCAGTCTACTGATGAACCAGCCAGTCTACTGCTGAGCTAGCCAGTCTACTGGTAAGCCAGCCAGCCAGCCAGTCTACTGCTGAATCAGCCAGCCAGCCAGTCAACTGGTGAGCCAGCCAGTCTATTGGTGAACCAGCCAGTCTACTGCTGAATCAGCCAGCCAGCCAGCCAGTCAACTGGTGAGCCAGCCAGTCTACTGATGAATCAGCCAGTCTACTGGTGAACCAGCCAGTCTACTGCTGAATCAGCCAGCCAGCCAGCCAGTCTACTGCTGAATCAGCCAGTCTACTGGTGAACCAGCCAGTCTACTGCTGAATCAGCCAGCCAGCCAGTCTACTGATGAACCAGCCAGTCTACTGCTGAGTTAGCCAGTCTACTGGTGAACCAGCCAGCCAGCCAGCCAGCCACGGAGCCTGCGACTGAGCCCACGAGCCAGAGCGCCAGCAAATAGCCCCCCGACCAGAACCTGCATCTGGGCGGCCTTGCCCTTGGAGGCGTGCAGGGCGGCGATGAGCTCCACGTCATCGACGGGGTTTCCCCGCGAGCCGCTCAGCCTCCGCAGGATCTCCTCCTCCAGGGCGCCAAGCTCCCGCACCGTCTCAGCGCTGGAGGCCATCAGCTGGGCACGGGCCTCCTCCAGGTCGGGCCGCTCCACGGCCACCACGCGGCACAGCAGCTGGTCCTCTAGGCCGCTGGTGGGGGGAGGTGGGGGGGAGGTGGGGGGGAGGTGGGGGGAGGTGAGCGTGGAGGGGGTGGTGAGGGTGGAGAAGAGAGCGAGCGGGCGGGCGGGCGGGCGGGCGGTCCGGGACACCGACCCCCCAACTCAGCGGTGAGCAGTGCCGTGGGAGGGGACGGCCAAACTGCGATTGGCCACTCCACTCGCGGCGTTTGCAGCCACCACGGCGGACAAAGGGGGGGCCGCCCCCCCCCCCCCCCACTACTGGACGGACGCCAAGGCGGGCTGGCAACCCCTCCCACCTTCAGTCGATGAAAACTAAACGACAATTTGGCGGAGCCGGGAAGATTGAACCTCGGTGCTGCCGCTTCTCTGTCGGGAGCTGGACCGCTACCGCCTGGACCTCTGCGGCATTCAGGGGGTCCGGTGGACTGGTTCTAGTATGAGTGTGTGGAGGAGAGGCTGCCACTGCTCTGTCTGGAGCTGGACCGCTACCGCCTGGACCTCTGCGGCATTCAGGAGGTCCGGTGGACTGGTTCTAGTATGAGTGTGTGGAGGAGAGGCTGCCACTGCTCTGTCTGGAGCTGGACCGGTACCGCCGGGACCTCTGCGGCATTCAGGGGGTCCGGTGGACTGGTTCTAGTATGAGTGTGTGGAGGAGAGGCTGCCACTGCTCTGTCTGGAGCTGGACCGCTACCGCCTGGACCTCTGCGGCATTCAGGGGGTCCGGTGGACTGGTTCTAGTATGAGTGTGTGGAGGAGAGGCTGCCACTGCTCTGTCTGGAGCTGGACCGGTACCGCCTGGACCTCTGCGGCATTCAGGAGGTCCGGTGGACTGGTTCTAGTATGAGTGTGTGGAGGAGAGGCTGCCACTGCTCTGTCTGGAGCTGGACCGGTACCGCCTGGACCTCTGCGGCATTCAGGAGGTCCGGTGGACTGGTTCTAGTATGAGTGTGTGGAGGAGAGGCTGCCACTGCTCTGTCTGGAGCTGGACCGGTACCGCCTGGACCTCTGCGGCATTCAGGAGGTCCGGTGGACTGGTTCTAGTATGAGTGTGTGGAGGAGAGGCTGCCACTGCTCTGTCTGGAGCTGGACCGGTACCGCCTGGACCTCTGCGGCATTCAGGGGGTCCGGTGGACTGGTTCTAGTATGAGTGTGTGGAGGAGAGGCTGCCACTGCTCTGTCTGGAGCTGGACCGGTACCGCCTGGACCTCTGCGGCATTCAGGAGGTCCGGTGGACTGGTTCTAGTATGAGTGTGTGGAGGAGAGGCTGCCACTGCTCTGTCTGGAGCTGGACCGGTACCGCCTGGACCTCTGCGGCATTCAGGAGGTCCGGTGGACTGGTTCTAGTATGAGTGTGTGGAGGAGAGGCTGCCACTGCTCTGTCTGGAGCTGGACCGGTACCGCCTGGACCTCTGCGGCATTCTGGGGGTCCGGTGGACCGGCTCCGTCTCCTGCCACCGTGAGGGGTGGACAGTCCTCTACTCGGGGAAGCAGACTGCCAAACAACAGGGTGTGGGTCTTCCTCTTAACAAAAGAATGAAGGGGGCGTGGGAGCGTGGCGGTGAGGTGTGGGAAGCCGTAAGCCCCAGGCTACTTTGGGCTCGCCTTCCCGTCAACCGGAGGCGAGGAATGGTGGTCGTGGTTACTTATGCCCCCCACCGAAGACGAACATCCGTGGAGGGATACAGGCAAGGCCGATGAGTCAGATGCCTTCTATGACCTCCTGTCACAGGTGCTGGCTAAAGTGGCCCCTCGGGATAGAGTCATCTTGTTGGGTGACTTCAATGCCTGAGTTGGTCATGATGCTGGCACCTGGTCTGGAGTGATTGGAGGGCATGGGCCAGATCAGCTCAATAACAACGGTAGGAGGCTGTTAGATTTTTGTGCAGCCCATGGGTTTGTAATTACCAACATGCTGTTCCGGCATCGGCGCATCCACACAACATCATGGATGAATGCCGGGTCTAAGCAAGAACATCTGCTGGACTACATAGCGATGGAACAGCGGATGCGGGCTCATGTCATTGACACCAGGACCTACCGTGGAGCTGATCTGCTCACTGACCATCGACTTGTCATCTGTGAGATGCACCTGCGATTCTTCCACTCCGGTGGTGGGTGTACACCCAGGACCCCCTTCAAACCCATAGTGGCCTGGCCTCAGCTAGCTGATGAGCGTTGCAAGCGAGAATTTCATCATTGCTTGCAGCTGGTCATTAAAGATCTCATGAGGACGTGGAGCTGAGTGGACTTGTCGATGAACTGGTACCAGCGGTGTCAAGATCGGCCTCTGTGGAGGAGGAGGCTCGTGAAGGATGCTACTGGGCAGTTGGAGGCAGTCGCCCTCCAACAACAACGGAGGGCGGAGGAGCGACGCTCACAACAACGAGCGGAGCGCCGGGTGGCTAAAGCTCAGCGGGTTGCCACAGTAGGGGGCACAGGTGGTGCATCAGCCAGTAGTCATCTCGGTCAGTCGACCCGTGGCACCTGCTGGGTCTGCCACGTGACCTCCTGGTGCACCTAGCCTGGCACAGTAGGGGGCACAGGTGGTGCACCAGCCAGTCATCTCGGTCATCTCAGTCAGTCGACCCGTGGCACCCTGCTGGGTCTGCCACGTGACCTCCTGGTGCACCTAGCCTGGCACAGTAGGGGGCACAGGTGGTGCACCAGCCAGTCATCTCGGTCATCTCAGTCAGTCGACCCGTGGCACCTGCTGGGTCTGCCCCGTGACCTCCTGCCAGCGGGCGTTCGACACTTCACGTGGCCTCAGGGGTGCACCTAGCCTGGCACAAGCGTCGTGGTGACGTCTGTGCGTCACCTTGGCGAGAGGGTGAAGTTCAGCAGCGTGACCTTTGCTGCGACCTCGGCGCTGTAGCGGGGGTTGGGCAGGGCGGTGCACAGGAAGAGTCTGAAGTTGTCGTGGTAGGGCACCAGCGCGTCACCCACGCGGATCACCACCCCACCAGCCTGCAGCGAGAACGTCTGCACGCGCAGAGACGCGCAGGGACACGCAGAGACACGCAGAGACACGGAGAGACACGCACATGGAGAGACACGGATACACAGAGACACGCATACAGATACACGCAGAGACACAGAGACAGAGACACGCAGAGACACAGAGACACATGCAGAGACACGCAGAGGCACATGCAGAGACACGCAGAGACACGCACATGGAGAGACACGGATACACAGAGACACGCATACAGAGACACGGAGAGACACGCAGAGACACGGATACACAACGACACGCAGAGACACGCAAATGGAGAGACACGGATACACAGAGACACGCATACAGAGACACATGCAGAGACACGCAGAGACACGCACATGGAGAGACACGGATACACAGAGACACGCATACAGAGACACGCAGAGACACGCAGAGACACGGATACACAACGACACGCAGAGACACGCAGAGACACAGAGACAGAGACACGCAGAGACACAGAGACACATGCAGAGACACGCAGAGACACATGCAGAGACACGCAGAGACACGCACATGGAGAGACACGGATACACAGAGACACGCATACAGAGACACGCAGAGACACGCAGAGACACGGATACACAACAACGCACAGAGACACGCAGAGACACAGAGACAGAGACACGCAGAGACACGGATACACAACGACACGCAGAGACACAGAGACAGAGACACGCAGAGACACGGATACACAACGACACGCAGAGACACGCAGAGACACAGAGACACACGTAGAGACACAGAGAGACACAGAGAGAGACACAGACAGAGAGACACAGGGAGAGACAGAGAGAGACACACATAGACACACACACACACGCAGAGACAGAGAGAGAGAGACACACAGAGAGACACGGACACACAGACATGCAGAGACACGCAGAGACACAGAGACACACAGAGACACACAGAGACACACAGAGACACGGACACACAAAGACACAGAGACACGGATACACAACGACACGCAGAGACACACAGAGACACACAGAGACACGGACACACAAAGACACAGAGACACACCGGGACACGGACTGCGAGTTAGTGATCGTGCTAGTTAGTGATAATTAGCAATAGTGATAGTTAGTGATAGTGATAGTTAGTGATAGTTAGCAATAGTGATAGTTAGTGATAGTGATAGTTAGTAATAGTTAGTGATAGTTAGTGATAGTGATAGTTAGTGATAGTTAGTAATAGTTAGTGATAGTTAGTGAGAGTGATAGTTAGTGATAGTTAGTGATAGTGATAGTTAGTGATAGTTAGTAACAGTTAGTGATAGTTAGTGATAGTGATAGTTGGTGATGGTTAGTGCTAGTGATAGTTAGTGATAGTGATAGTTAGTAATAGTTAGTGATAGTGATAGTTAGTGATAGTGATAGTGAGTGATAGTGATAGTTGGTGATAGTTAGTGATAGTGATAGTTAGTGATAGTGATAGTGAGTGATAGTGATAGTTGGTGATAGTTCGTGATAGTGATAGTTAGTGATAGTTAGCGATAGTGATAGTTAGTAATAGTTAGTGATAGTGATAGTTAGTGATAGTGATAGTTAGTGATAGTGATAGTTAGTGATAGTGCTAGTTACCTGTCTGAGTAGGATGGGGTCGAGGGCAGGATCGAGATGTTCCCCCACGTGATCCACCAGGCAGGGTTTGCCAAAGCGAATCGCCGTCTCAACGCTGCGTAGGAAGTCACGGTCAGACAACTTGAGCACGACTAGACCCTGGTCACTCTCCTGGTGAGACACAGAGACAGAGACACAGAGACACAGACAGACAGAGACACAGACAGAGAGAGACACAGAGACAGAGAGACACAAGTCACGGTCAGACAACTTGAGCACGACTAGACCCTGGTCACTCTCCTGGTGAGACACAGAGACACAGAGACACAGACAGACAGAGACACAGACAGAGAGAGACACAGAGACAGAGAGACACAAGTCACGGTGAGACAACTTGAGCACGACGAGACCCTGGTCACTCTCCTGGTGAGACACAGAGACAGAGACACACAGAGAGAGACACAGAGACAGAGAGACATAGAGAGAGACAAGTCACGGTCGGACAACTTGAGCACGACGAGACCCTGGTCACTCTCCTGGTGAGACACAGAGACAGAGACACAGAGAGAGACACAGAGACAGAGAGACACAGAGACAGAGAGAGACACAAGTCACGGTCGGACAACTTGAGCACGACGAGACCCTGGTCACTCTCCTGGTGAGACACAGAGACACAGAGACACAGAGACACAGAGACACAGAGAGACACAAGTCACGGTCAGACAACTTGAGCACGACTAGACCCTGGTCACTCTCCTGGTGAGACACAGAGACAGAGACACAGAGACACAGACAGACAGAGACACAGAGACACAGACAGAGACACAGAGAGAGACACAGAGAGACAGAGAGAGACACAAGTCACGGTCGGACAACTTGAGCACGACTAGACCCTGGTCACTCTCCTGGTGAGACACAGAGACAGAGACACAGAGAGTCAGAGACACACAGAGAGAGAGAGACACAGAGACACAGAGACACAGAGACACAGAGATACACAGAGACAGAGAGACACAGAGAGAGACAAGTCACGGTCGGACAACTTGAGCACGACTAGACCCTGGTCACTCTCCTGGTGAGACACAGAGACACAGAGACACAGAGACAGAGAGACACAGAGAGAGACAAGTCATGGTCGGACAACTTGAGCATGACTAGACCCTGGTCACTCTCCTGGTGAGACACAGAGACACAGAGAGACAGAGAGACAGAGACACAGACAGAGAGAGACACAGACACAGAGAGAGACACAGAGACACACAGAGAGACACAGAGACACAGAGAGAGACACAAGTCACGGTCAGACAACTTGAGCACAACTAGACCCTGGTCACTCTCCTGGTGAGACACAGAGACACAGAGACAGAGAGAGACACAGAGACACAGAGAGACAGAGAGAGACAAGTCACAGTCAGACAACTTGAGCACGACGAGACCCTGGTCACTCTCCTGGTGAGACACAGAGACACAGACAGAGACACAGACACAGACAGAGAGAGACACAGAGACACAGACAGAGACACAGAGAGACACAGAGAGACAGAGACACACAGAGAGACACACGTCACGGTCAGACAACTTGAGCACGACTAGACCCTGGTCACTCTCCTGGTGAGACACAGAGACACAGAGACACAGAGACACAGACAGAGACACACAGAGAGACAGAGACACACAGAGAGACACAGAGACACAGAGACAGAGACACAGAGACACAGACAGAGACAGAGACAGAGAGACACAGAGAGAGACAAGTCACGGTCAGACAACTTGAGCACGACGAGACCCTGGTCACTCTCCTGGTGAGACACAGAGACACAGAGAGACAGAGACACAGAGACACAGACAGAGAGAGACACAGAGACACAGAGAGACACAGAGAGACACAGAGACACGGTCAGACAACTTGAGCACGACTAGACCCTGGTCACTCTCCTGGTGAGACACAGAGACACAGAGACACAGAGACAGAGAGAGACACAGAGACACAGAGAGACAGAGAGAGACACAGAGACACAGAGAGAGACAAGTCACGGTCAGACAACTTGAGCACGACTAGACCCTGGTCACTCTCCTGGTGAGACACAGAGACACAGACAGAGACACAGAGACAGAGAGACACAGAGAGAGACAAGTCACGGTCAGACAACTTGAGCACGACTAGACCCTGATCACTCTCCTGGTGAGACACAGAGACACAGAGACACAGATACAGAGACAGAGAGAGACACAGAGACACAGAGAGACAGAGAGAGACACAAGTCACAGTGAGACAACTTGAGCACGACTAGACTCTGTTCACTCTCCTGGTGAGACACAGAGGAGACACAGAGACAGAGAGACACAGACACAGAGACAGAGAGAGACACAGAGAGACAGTGACACACAGAGAGACAAAAGTCACGGTCAGACAACTTGAGCACGACTAGACCCTGGTCACTCTCCTGGTGAGACACAGAGACACAGAGACACAGAGACACACAGAGAGACACAAGTCACGGTCGGACAACTTGAGCACGACTAGACCCTGGTCACTCTCCTGGTGAGACACAGAGACACAGAGACACAGAGAGAGACAGAGAGAGACACAGAGACAGAGACAGAGACAGAGAGAGACACAGAGACACAGAGAGACAGAGAGAGACACAGAGACAGAGAGAGACAAGTCACGGTCAGACAACTTGAGCACGACTAGACCCTGGTCACTCTCCTGGTGAGATACAGAGACATAGACAGAGACACAGAGACAGAGAGACACAGAGAGACACAAGTCACGGTCAGACAACTTGAGCACGACTAGACCCTGGTCACTCTCCTGGTGAGACACAGAGACACAGAGACACACAGACACAGAGAGAGAGAGAGACACAGAGACACAGAGAGACAGAGAGAGAGACACAAGTCACAGTGAGACAACTTGAGCACGACTAGACTCTGTTCACTCTCCTGGTGAGACACAGAGACACAGAGACAGAGAGACACAGAGAGAGACACAGACACAGACAGAGAGAGACACAGAGACACAGAGACACAGAGACAGAGACACACAGAGAGACACAAGTCACGGTCGGACAACTTGAGCACGACTAGACCCTGGTCACTCTCCTGGTGAGACACAGAGACACAGAGACACAGACACAGAGACAGGGAGAGACACAGAGACACAGAGACACACAGAGAGACACAAGTCACGGTCAGACAACTTGAGCACGACGAGACCCTGGTCACTCTCCTGGTGAGACACAGAGACACAGAGACACAGAGACAGAGACAGAGAGAGACACAGAGACAGAGACACAGAGACAGAGACAGAGAGAGACACAGAGACACAGAGAGACAGAGAGAGACACAGAGACACAGAGAGAGACAAGTCACGGTCAGACAACTTGAGCACGACTAGACCCTGGTCACTCTCCTGGTGAGATACAGAGACATAGACAGAGACACAGAGACAGAGAGACACAGAGAGACACAAGTCACGGTCAGACAACTTGAGCACGACTAGACCCTGGTCACTCTCCTGGTGAGACACAGAGACACACAGACACAGAGACAGAGAGAGACACAGAGACACAGAGAGACAGAGAGAGAGACACAAGTCACAGTGAGACAACTTGAGCACGACTAGACTCTGTTCACTCTCCTGGTGAGACACAGAGACACAGAGACACAGAGACAGAGAGACACAGAGAGAGACACAGACACAGACAGAGAGAGACACAGAGACACAGAGACACAGAGAGAGAGACAGAGAGACACAAGTCACGGTCAGACAACTTGAGCACGACTAGACCCTGGTCACTCTCCTGGTGAGACACAGAGACACAGAGAGACAGAGAGACAGAGACACATAGAGAGAGAGACACAGAGACACAGAGACACAGAGAGACAGAGACACACAGAGAGACACAGAGACACGGTCAGACAACTTGAGCACGACTAGACCCTGGTCACTCTCCTGTGAAGACACAGAGACACAGAAATACAGAGAGACAGAGAGACACAGAGAGAGACAGAGAGACACAGAGAGAGACACAGACAGAGACACAGAGAGTCAGAGACACAGAGACAGAGAGACACAGAGAGAGACAGAGACACAGAGAGACAGAGACAGAGGCACAGAGACACAGAGAGAGAGACACAGAGACACAGAGACACAGACAGAGACACAGAGACAGAGAGACACAGAGAGAGAGACACAGAGACAGAGACACAGAGACACAGACAGAGAGACACAGAGACATAGACACAGAGAGAGACACAGAGAGAGACACAGAGAGAGACACAGAGAGAGACAGAGAGAGACACAGAGAGACACAGAGACAGAGAGACACAGAGAGACACAGAGACAGAGAGACACAGAGAGAGACAAGTCACGGTCAGACAACTTGAGCACGACTAGACCCTGTTCACTCTCCTGGTGAGACACAGACACAGAGACACAGAGACAGAGACAGAGAGAGACAGAGACACAGACAGAGAGAGGCACAGAGACACAGAGACAGAGACACAGAGGCAGAGACAGAGAGAGAGAGACAGAGAGACACAGACAGAGACACAGAGAGTCAGAGACACAGAGACAGAGAGACACAGAGAGAGACAGAGACACAGAGAGAGACAGAGACACAGAGAGAGAGAGACACAGAGACACAGAGAGAGACACAGAGACAGAGAGACAGAGACACAGAGACACAGAGAGAGACAGAGAGACACAGAGACAGAGAGAGACAGAGAGACACAGAGACAGAGAGAGACAGAGAGACACAGAGAGACAGAGAGAGAGATGGTGGTTGTGGTGGGAGTTGTGGTGAGGTTTGTGGTGGTGGTGGTTGTAGTTGTGGTGGTGGATTTTGTGGTTGGGGTGGTGGTTGTGTTGGTTGTGGTGGTAGTTGTGGTCGTAGTTGTGGTGGTGGTTGTGGTTGTGGCAGTGTCCGGCAAAACCACCCCCTACCTGCCCGTTGGTGCCGGTACGGCAAAGCTGTGGTGATTAGTGCCATGGCGGGAGGGCAAATTGCGATTGGCCATCCACCTTAAATTAATTACCGCTAAACCACGTCTAAAATATCTAACTAATAAGCTTGTGCCGGAGGCCCCGGGGGGACAGGCGTCTGTGACGTCTCCTGGCCAAACCCCCTTGGGGCGGAGCCAGGAGATTGAATCTCTACCCTCGGGGCTACTCCAGAAACAACGAAAAGCCACTACGGGTGGCCACGTGGAATGTCCGAACGCTCACCGCGGAGGAGAGGCTGCCGCTCCTCTGTCGGGAGCTGGACCGCTACCGCCTGGACCTCTGCGGCATTCAGGAGGTCCGGCGGACCGGCTCCGTCTCCTGCCACCGTGAGGGGTGGACAGTCCTCTAACTCGGGGGCAGCGGACTGCCAAACAACGGGGAGTGGCTCTTCTTCTGAACAAAAATAATGAAAGGGGGCGTGGGAGCGTGGGAGCGTGGCCGGTGAGGTGTGGGAAGCCGCAAGCCCCGGGGCCGCCCATTGGGGCTCGCCTTCCCGTCAACGGGAGGCGAGGAATGGTGGCGGTCGTGGTTACTTTTGCCCCCGCCGAAGACGAACATCCGTGGAGGGCTACAGGTGTCGAGGCCACCACCCTGGGCGGCTGTGGGGGACGCTGTGACCACTCCCAGCCACGCCCCTCGGTGAGGGACGATATAAAAGGTGGGAACCCGGGGAGAGCTGAGAGGGCACTTCGACTCAAGAACGAAGATCGACCAGCCAGGCCCCGGAACTCCTTTGGCCCGCTTGTCCTGGGGGAGGGGGAAATCCCTCGGCCAGGAAAACATCGTGGCGCAAAGTGGGGATGACCCTGCCGAGGCTGCGGTGCCTCAAATATTGGAATAAGAAGTCTCCCCCTGTGAGTGGCTGGCTGAGGTGCCATCTGTTGAGGAAGTACTGAAGGCGATTCGGAGTCTGAGACCAGGAAAGGCAGCGGGCAGAGATGATCTCCCAAGCGAAATGCTGAGGGAGGGTGGCGTTTGTGCACAGACTGCCCTACATGACATCATAACAACGGTCTGGACCACTTAAAAGGTACTGCAGGTTTGGAAGGATGCCCTGGTGGTCCCCCTCTTCAAGAAGGGGGACCGCACAGACTGTAACAACTGCAGGGGAATCTCACTCCTCAGTGTGCCGGGAAAGGTCCTGGCAAAGATTATTCAACATCGCCTTGCCAGGCACGCTGAGGAGAGGCTTGCGGAGCCCCAATGCGGTTTCAGGAAAGGGCGGTCCTGCACTGATGCCATATTCTCTGTCCGTCTGCTACAGCAGAGGTGTAGAGAATTCCAGCAAGACCTACATCTCTGCTTTATTGACCTGGTCAAGGCCTATGATGCCATCAGTAGGCCTGGGCTCTGGGTTGTTCTTAGTGCTTTTGGAGTACCTGACCCTCTGTTCACGATCATTAAGGACCTTCATGATGGTCAGCGGGCCCGGGTAAAACTACGTGGCCGGGAGTCGGAGCCATTCCCTGTACACCTTGGGGTGCGACAGGGATGTCCTCTGGCTCCCACATTATTTACCATCTATTTTGACCACGTAGTTTGTGAAACCTTGAATAGCTATAATGGAGGAATTTCCATCTGGTACAGATACAATGGGAGGCAGATCGATGCCCGGGTGCGGTCAAAGGATGGCTCCCTATTGCTCAACCACGTTATGTATGCCGATGATCTGGTGATTGCTGCTCACTCAGAGGAGGAGTTGGAGGCGCTGTTGCTGAACCTGGAGTGTGCCATTAAGAGGTGGGGCCTTATCATCAGCCCCACTAAAACTAAGCACCTGCCTGGGTATTTTGTACCATCAACTCCCAATTGGTGATGGGGCAGTTGTGGAGAGAGTGGAGAGTTTCCCATACCTGGGCAGTGTGCTTATGACCGGCTCCGGTTTGACAGCAGAAGTCTCACTCCGAATCAGTCGAGCGGCAATATCTTTTCATCGGTTGCGTAACGCTGTGCGGAAGCTACCTGGTCTGTCGCTCCGCACTAAGCTTCAGGTCTTCTCGGCCACAGTCATTCCCTCCCGTCTCTACGCTTGCAAAACGTGGACCCCCTTAATGGAACATCTTCACCGGATAGAAACATTTAGGCTGGCCTGCCTATGATCCATCTTGGGTTTAAGTCCAATCGGTGAGCTCCTCCGGCAGGCAAGGCTGCGTTGGCTGGGTCATGTAGCCCGCATGCCCAGCCACCGCATGCCTAAACAGCTTTTGTTCGGCCGGATAGAGAGGGCTAAACGGGCGCGGCACGGGCTAGAGAAGAGATGGAGTGATGTGGTACAGGAGGACGTGGAACTGAGTGGACTTGCCGATGACTGGTACCAGCGGTGTCAAGATCGGCCTCTGTGGAGGAGGCTCGTGAAGGACGCTACTGGGCAGTTGGAGGCAGTCGCCCTCCAACAACAACGGAGGGCGGAGGAGCGACGCTCACAACAACGAGCGGAGCGCCGGGTGGCTAAAGCACAGCAGATTGGCACAGTAGGGGGCACAGGTGGTGCATCAGCCAGTCATCTCGGTCAGTCGACCCGTGGCACCTGGGTCTGCCCGTGACCTCCTGCCAGCGGGCGTTCGACACTTCACGTGGCCTCAAGGTGCACATGGCCTGGCACAAGCGTCGTGGTGATGTCACCGCCACTTAGTGGCGAATGGCGGTTGTTGTTGTTGGTTGTGGTGGTGGTTGTGGTGGTTGTGGAAGTTGTGGTGGTGGTTGTGGTGGTTGTGGTGGTTGTGGTGGTTGATGTGGTTGTGGTGGTGGTGGTTGTGGTGGTGGTGGTGGTTGTGGTGGTGGTGGTTGTTGTGGTGGTGGTGGTGGTGTGTTCTTGATCCAGCGGTTGGCCTGACCCTGCGGGTCGATGAAGAGCGGCCAGCGACGAGAGTGTTGGACAATCACAGAGTTCTCGACGGAGAGCTGGTCACGTGGTAAACCACACATCTACATAGACACACAGAGACACACAGAGAGACACACAGAGAGACAGAGAGCTGGTCACGTGGTAAACCACACATCTACATAGACACACAGAGACACACAGAGAGACACACAGAGAGACAGAGAGCTGGTCACGTGGTAAACCACACATCTACATAGACACACAGAGACACACAGAGAGACACACACAGAGAGACACACAGAGAGACAGAGAGCTGGTCACATGGTAAACCACACATCTACATAGACACACAGAGACACACAGAGAGACACACACAGAGAGACACACAGAGAGACAGAGAGCTGGTCACGTGGTAAACCACACATCTACATAGACACACAGAGACACACAGAGAGACACATAGAGTCACACAGAGAGACAGAGAGTGTTGGACAATCACAGAGTTCTCGACGGAGAGCTGGTCACGTGGTAAACCACACATCTACATAGACACACAGAGACACACAGAGAGACACACACAGAAAGACACACAGAGAGACAGAGACCTGGTCACGTGGTAAACCACACATCTACATAGACACACAGAGACACACAGAGAGACACACACAGAGAGACACACAGAGAGACAGAGAGCTGGTCACGTGGTAAACCACACATCTACATAGACACACAGAGACACACAGAGAGACACATAGAGTCACACAGAGAGACAGAGAGTGTTGGACAATCACAGAGTTCTCGACGGAGAGCTGGTCACGTGGTAAACCACACATCTACATAGACACACAGAGACACACAGAGAGACACATAGAGTCACACAGAGAGACAGAGAGTGTTGGACAATCACAGAGTTCTCGACGGAGAGCTGGTCACGTGGTAAACCACACATCTACATAGACACAGAGACACACAGAGACACAGAGACACACAGAGACACACAGAGAGACAGAGACAGAGAGACACACAGAGAGACACACACAGAGAGACACACAGAGAGACAGAGACAGAGAGTGTTGGACAATCACAGAGTTCTCGACGGAGAGCTGGTCACGTGGTAAACCACACATCTACATAGACACAGAGACACAGAGAGACAGAGACAGAGAGTGTTGGACAATCACAGAGTTCTCGACGGAGAGCTGGTCACGTGGTAAACCACACATCTACATAGACACAGAGACACAGAGAGACAGAGACAGAGAGTGTTGGACAATCACAGAGTTCTCGACGGAGAGCTGGTCACGTGGTAAACCACACATCTACATAGACACAGAGACACAGAGAGACAGAGACAGAGAGTGTTGGACAATCACAGAGTTCTCGACGGAGAGCTGGTCACGTGGTAAACCACACATCTACATAGACACAGAGACACAGAGAGACAGAGACAGAGAGTGTTGGACAATCACAGAGTTCTCGACGGAGAGCTGGTCACGTGGTAAACCACACATCTACATAGACACAGAGACAGAGACACAGAGACACAGAGAGACACAGAGAGACACAGAGAGACACACAGAGGGACAGAGACAGAGAGTGCAGGACAATCACAGAGTTCTCGACGGAGAGCTGGTCACGTGGTAAACCACACATCTACGTAGACACAGAGACACACAGAGACAGAGAGACACAGAGAGACAGAGAGACACAGAGACACACAGAGAGACAGAGAGCTGGTCACGTGGTAAACCACACATCTACATAGACACAGAGACACACAGAGAGACACACAGAGTCACACAGAGAGACACACAGAGAGACAGAGAGCTGGTCACGTGGTAAACCACAAATCTACATAGACAGACAGAGACACACAGAGAGACACAGAGAGACACAGAGAGAGACAGAGAGACAGAGAGCTGGTCACGTGGTAAACCACACATCTACATAGACACAGAGACAGAGACACACAGAGAGACACACAGAGAGACAGAGAGCTGGTCACGTGGTAAACCACACATCTACATAGACACACAGACAGAGACACAGAGAGACACACAGAGACAGAGAGTGCTGGACAATTACAGAGTTCTCGACGGAGAGCTGGTCACGTGGTAAACCACACATCTACATAGACACAGAGACACACAGAGACACATAGACACAGAGACACACAGAGACACAGAGACAGAGAGTGTTGGACAATCACAGAGTTCTCGACGGAGAGCTGGTCACGTGGTAAACCACACATCTACGTAGACAGACACAGAGACACACAGAGACACAGAGAGACACAGAGAGAGACAGAGAGACAGAGAGCTGGTCACGTGGTAAACCACACATCTACATAGACACAGAGACACAGAGACAGAGAGACAGAGACAGAGAGTGCTGGACAATCACAGAGTTCTCGACGGAGAGCTGGTCACGTGGTAAACCACACATCTACATAGACACACAGACACACAGAGACACACAGACACAGAGACACACAGAGAGACACACAGAGACAGAGAGACACACAGAGAGACAGAGAGTGTTGGACAATCACAGAGTTCTCGACGGAGAGCTGGTCACGTGGTAAACCACACATCTACATAGACACACAGACACACAGAGACACACAGACACAGAGACACACAGAGAGACACACAGAGACAGAGAGACACACAGAGAGACAGAGAGTGTTAGACAATCACAGAGTTCTCGACGGAGAGCTGGTCACGTGGTAAACCACACATCTACATAGACACAGAGACACACAGAGAGACACACAGAGTCACACAGAGAGACAGAGACAGAGAGTGTTGGACAATCACAGAGTTCTCGATGGAGAGCTGGTCACGTGGTAAACCACACATCTACATAGACACACAGACACACAGAGACACACACAGAGAGACACACAGAGAGACAGAGACAGAGAGTGTTGGACAATCACAGAGTTCTCGACGGAGAGCTGGTCACGTGGTAAACCACACATCTACATAGACACACAGACACATAGAGAGACACACAGACACAGAGACACAGAGACACAGAGAGACAGAGACAGAGAGTGTTGGACAATCACAGAGTTCTCGACGGAGAGCTGGTCACGTGGTAAACCACACATCTACATAGACACAGAGACACAGAGACACACAGAGAGACACACAGAGAGACAGAGAGCTGGTCACGTGGTAAACCACACATCTACATACAGAGACACAGAAACACACACAGAGACACACAGAGAGACACACAGAGAGACAGAGACAGAGAGTGCTGGACAATCAAAGAGTTCTCGACGGAGAGCTGGTCACGTGGTAAACCACACATCTACATAGACACAGAGACACACACAGAGACACACAGAGAGACACACAGAGAGAGACAGAGACAGAGAGCGATGGACAATCACAGAGTTCTCGACGGAGAGCTGGTCACGTGGTAAACCACACATCTACATAGACACAGAGACACACAGAGAGACACACAGAGTCACACAGAGAGACAGAGACAGAGAGTGTTGGACAATCACAGAGTTCTCGATGGAGAGCTGGTCACGTGGTAAACCACACATCTACATAGACACAGAGACACAGAGAGACAGAGACAGAGAGTGTTGGACAATCACAGAGTTCTCGACGGAGAGCTGGTCACGTGGTAAACCACACATCTACATACAGAGACACAGAGACACACAGAGACGGAGAGACAGACAGAGACAGAGAGACACACAGAGAGACAGAGAGCTGGTCACGTGGTAAACCACACATCTACATAGACACAGAGACACATAGAGATACACACAGACACAGAGACAGAGACACAGAGAGACACACAGAGACAGAGAGACACACAGAGAGACACACACAGAGAGACACACAGAGAGACAGAGACAGAGAGTGTTGGACAATCACAGAGTTCTCGACGGAGAGCTGGTCACGTGGTAAACCACACATCTACATAGACACAGAGACACACAGAGAGACACATAGACACAGAGACACACAGAGACACAGAGACAGAGAGACAGAGAGACAGAGACAGACAGCTGGACAATCACAGAGTTCTCGACGGAGAGCTGGTCACGTGGTAAACCACACATCTACATAGACAAAGAGACACACAGAGACAGAGAGACACAGAGAGACAGAGAGACACACACAGAGACAGAGAGTGCTGGACAATTACAGAGTTCTCGACGGAGAGCTGGTCACGTGGTAAACCATACATCTACATAGACACAGAGACACAGAGACACACAGAGAGACACACAGAGAGACAGAGAGCTGATCACGTGGTAAACCACACATCTACATACAGAGACACACAGAGACACACAGAGAGACACACACAGAGAGACAGAGACAGAGAGTGCTGGACAATTACAGAGTTCTCGACGGAGAGCTGGTCACGTGGTAAACCACACATCTACATAGACACACAGACACACAGAGAGACACACAGACACAGAGACACACAGAGAGACACACAGAGACAGAGAGACACACAGAAAGACAGAGACAGAGCGATGGACAATCACAGAGTTCTCGACGGAGAGCTGGTCACGTGGTAAACCACACATCTACATACAGAGACACAGAGACACATAGACACAGAGACACACAGAGAGACAGAGAGCTGGTCACGTGGTAAACCACACATCTACATACAGAGACACACAGAAAGACACAGAGAGACACACAGAGACATACAGAGAGACAGAGAGCTGGTCACGTGGTAAACCACACATCTACATACAGAGACACACAGAGAGACATAGAGAGACACAGAGACACACAGAGACACATAGAGAGACAGAGAGACAGAGAGCTGGTCACGTGGTAAACCACACATCTACATAGACACAGAGACACACATACACAGAGACACACAGAGACACACAGAGACACAGAGAGAGACAGAGAGACAGAGAGCTGGTCACGTGGTAAACCACACATCTACATAGACACAGAGACACACAGAGAGACACATAGACACAGAGACACACAGAGAGCCACATAGACACAGAGACACACAGAGACACAGAGAAACAGAGACAGACAGAGACAGAGACGGAGAGCTGACAATCACAGAGTTCTCGACAGAGAGCTGATCACGTGGTAAACCACACATCTACATAGACACACAGAGACAGAGAGACAGAGAGACACACAGAGACACACAGAGAGACACACAGAGAGACACACAGAGAGACAGAGAGTGCTGGACAATTACAGAGTTCTCGACGGAGAGCTGGTCACGTGGTAAACCACACATCTACATAGACACAGAGACACAGAGACACACAGAGAGACACACAGAGACACACAGAGAGACAGAGAGCTGGTCACGTGGTAAACCACACATCTACACAGAGACAGAGACACACAGAGAGACACAGAGACACACAGAGAGACAGAGAGCTGGTCACGTGGTAAACCACACATCAACATACAGAGACACAGAGACACACAGAGAGACACACACAGAGAGACACACAGAGAGACAGAGACAGAGTGCTGGACAATTACAGAATTCTCTACGGAGAGCTGGTCACGTGGTAAACCACACATCTACATAGACACAGAGACACACAGAGACACACATAGACACAGAGACACACAGAGACACAGAGACACAGAGACAGAGAGACAGAGACAGAGAGCTGGATAATCACAGAGTTCTCTACGGAGAGCTGGTGACGTGGTAAACCACACATCTACAGACATAGACACAAAGACACACAGAGACACACAGAGAGACACAGAGAGACAGAGAGACAGAGAGCTGGTCACGTGGTAAACCAGACATCTACATAGGCACAGAGACACACAGAGACAGAGACACACAGAGACAGAGAGACACAGAGAGAGACACAGAGACACACAGAGACACAGAGACACACAGAGAGACACACACAGAGAGACACACAGAGAGACAGAGACAGAGAGTGCTGGACAATTACAGAGTTCTCGACGGAGAGCTGGTCACGTGGTAAACCACACATCTACATAGACACAGAGACAGAGACACAGAGACAGAGAGACACACAGAGTCACACAGAGAGACACAGAGAGACACAGAGAGACAGAGAGAGAAACAGAGAGTGCTGGACAATTACAGAGTTCTCGACGGAGAGCTGGTCACGTGGTAAACCACACATCTACATAGACACAGAGACACACAGAGAGACACAGAGACACAGAGACACAGAGACACACAGAGACACAGAGACACAGAGACAGAGAGCTGGACAATCACAGAGTTCTCTACGGAGAGCTGGTCACGTGGTAAACCACACATCTACAGACATAGACACAAAGACACACAGAGACACACAGAGAGACAGAGAGACAGAGAGCTGGTCATGTGGTAAACCAGACATCTACATAGGCACAGAGACACACAGAGACAGAGACACACAGCGACAGAGAGACACAGAGACACACAGAGACACAGAGACACAGAGAGAGACACACACAGAGAGACACACAGAGAGACAGAGACAGAGAGTGCTGGACAATCACAGAGTTCTCGACGGAGAGCTGGTCACGTGGTAAACCATACATCTACGTAGACACAGAGACACACAGAGAGACACATAGACACAGAGACATACAGAGACACAGAGACACACAGAGAGACAGAGAGCTGGTCACGTGGTAAACCACACATCTACGTAGACACAGAGACACACAGAGACACACAGAGAGACACAGAGACACACAGAGAGACAGAGAGCTGGTCACGTGGTAAACCACACATCTACATACAGAGACACACAGAGAGACAGAGAGCTGGTCACGTGGTAAAACACACATCTACATACAGAGACACAGAGACACACAGAGAGACACACACAGAGAGACACACAGAGAGACAGAGACAGAGAGTGCTGGACAATTACAGAGTTCTCTACGGAGAGCTGGTCACGTGGTAAACCACACATCTACATAGACACAGATAGACACAGAGAGACACATAGACACAGAGACACACAGAGACACAGAGACACAGAGACAGAGAGACAGAGACAGAGAGCTGGACAATCACAGAGTTCTCTACGGAGAGCTGGTCACGTGGTAAACCACACATCTACAGACATAGACACAAAGACACACAGAGACACACAGAGAGACACAGAGAGACAGAGAGACAGAGAGCTGGTCACGTGGTAAACCACACATCTACGTAGACACAGAGACACACAGAGAGACACATAGACACAGAGACATACAGAGACACAGAGACACACAGAGAGACAGAGAGCTGGTCACGTGGTAAACCACACATCTACATACAGAGACACAGAGACACACAGAGAGACACACACAGAGAGAGAGAGAGTGCTGGACAATTACAGAGTTCTCTACGGAGAGCTGGTCACGTGGTAAACCACACATCTACATAGACACAGAGACACACAGAGAGACACATAGACACAGAGACACACAGAGAGACGGAGAGCTGGTCACGTGGTAAACCACACATCTACATACAGAGACACACAGAGACACACAGAGAGACACACAGAGAGACAGAGAGTGCTGGACAATCACAGAGTTCTCTACGGAGAGCTGGTCACGTGGTGAACAACACATCTACATAGACACAGAGACACACAGAGAGACACATAGACACAGAGACACACAGAGACACAGAGACACAGAGACAGATAGCTGGACAATCACAGAGTTCTCTACGGAGAGCTGGTCACGTGGTAAACCACACATCTACAGACATAGACACAGAGACACACAGAGACACACAGAGAGACACAGAGAGACAGAGAGACAGAGACCTGGTCACGTGGTAAACCACACATCTACATAGACACAGATACACACAGAGACAGAGAGACAGACAGAGACACAGAGACACACAGAGAGACACATAGACACAGAGACACAGAGACACAGAGACAGAGAGAGACAGAGAGAGAGACACACACAGAGAGACACACAGAGAGACAGAGAGTGCTGGACAATTACAGAGTTCTCGACGGAGAACTGGTCACGTGGTAAACCACACATCTACATAGACACAGAGACAGAGACACAGAGACAGAGAGACACACAGAGTCACATAGAGAGACACAGAGAGACAGAGAGAGAGACAGAGAGTGCTGGACAATTACAGAGTTCTCGACGGAGAGCTGGTCACGTGGTAAACCACACATCTACATAGACACAGAGACACACACACAGAGACACACAGAGACACAGAGACACAGAGACAGAGAGACAGAGACAGAGAGCAGGACAATCACAGAGTTCTCTACGGAGAGCTGGTCACGTGGTAAACCACACATCTACAGACATAGACACAAAGACACACAGAGACACACAGAGAGACACAGAGAGACAGAGAGACAGAGAGCTGGTCACGTGGTAAACCACACATCTACATAGGCACAGAGACACACAGAGACAGAGACACACAGCGACAGAGAGACACAGAGACACAGAGACACACAGAGACACAGAGACACAGAGAGAGACACACACAGAGAGACACACAGAGAGACAGAGACAGAGAGTGCTGGACAATCACAGAGTTCTCGACGGAGAGCTGGTCACGTGGTAAACCATACATCTACGAAGACACAGAGACACACAGAGAGACACATAGACACAGAGACATACAGAGACACAGACACACACAGAGAGACAGAGAGCTGATCACGTGGTAAACCACACATCTACGTAGACACAGAGACACACAGAGACACACAGAGAGACACAGAGACACACAGAGAAACAGAGAGCTGGTCACGTGGTAAACCACACATCTACATACAGAGACACAGAGACACACAGAGACAGAGAGACAGACAGAGACAGAGAGACAGAGACAGAGAGTGCTGGACAATCAGAGTTCTCGACAGAGAGCTGGTCAAGTGGTAAACCACACATCTACATAGACACACAGAGACACAGAGAGACACAGAGATACAGAGACACACACAGAGACAGACACAGAGACAGAGAGAGAGACAGAGAGTGCTGGAGAGCTGGTCATGCGGTAACCCAGACATCTACGTAGACAGACACAGAGAGAGACACAGAGAGACACATACATAGTGAGATAGACAGACAGAGACAGACAGAGAGACAGAGAGACACACGGAGAGACAGACACAGAGAGAGAGACACACAGAGAGACACAGAGAGACACATACATAGTGAGATAGTGAGACAGAGAGACAGACAGACACAGAGAGAGACACAGAGAGACACATACACAGTGAGATAGAGAGACAGAGAGACAGACAGACACAGAGAGAGACAGAGAGACACAGAGAGACACATACATAGTAAGATAGACAGACAGAGGGACATAGAGACAGAGAGAGAAAGAGAGACACAGAGAGACACATACATAGTGAGATAGAGAGACAGAGAGACATAGAGACAGACAGAGAGACAGACAGACACAGAGAGAGACACAGAGAGACACATACATAGTGAGATAGAGAGACAGAGAGACATAGAGACAGACAGAGAGACAGACAGACACAGAGAGAGACACAGAGAGACACATACATAGTGAGATAGAGAGACAGAGAGACATAGAGACAGACAGAGAGACAGACAGACACAGAGAGAGACACAGAGAGACACATACATAGTGAGATAGAGAGACAGAGAGACATAGAGACAGACAGAGAGACAGACAGACACAGAGAGAGACACAGAGAGACACATACATAGTGAGATAGAGAGACAGAGAGACAGACAGAGACGGAGAGACACATACATAGTGAGATAGACAGACAGAGAGACATAGAGACAGAGAGAGACAGAGAGACACTGAGAGACACATACATAGTGAGATAGAGAGACAGAGACAGAGAGAGACAGAGAGACAGACAGACACAGAGAGACACAGAGAGACAGAGAGACAGAGAGACACAGAGAGAGACAGAGAGACACAGAGAGACACATACATAGTGAGATAGACAGACAGAGAGACATAGAGACAGAGAGAGACAGAGAGACACAGAGAGACACAAACATAGTGAGACAGACAGACAGAGAGACATAGAGACACATACATAGTGAGATAGAGAGACAGAGAGGCAGAGAGAGACATAGAGACAGAGAGAGACAGAGAGAGACACACAGAGAGACACATACACAGTGAGATAGAGAGACAGAGAGACAGACAGACACAGAGAGAGACACACAGAGAGACACATACACAGTGAGATAGAGAGACAGAGAGACATAGAGACAGACAGAGACGGAGAGACACATACATAGTGAGATAGACAGACAGAGAGACATAGAGACAGAGAGAGACAGAGAGACATAGAGAGACACATACACAGTGAGACAGAGAGAGACAGAGAGAGACAGAGAGAGACAGACAGACACAGAGAGAGACACAGACAGACACAGAGAGAGACACTGAGAGACACATACATAGTGAGATAGTGAGATAGACAGACAGAGAGACACAGATGGACACGAAGAGACACATACATAGTGAGACAGAGAGACATAGAGACAGAGAGAGACACAGAGAGAGACAGACACGTACATAGTGAGACAGAGAGAGACAGAGAGAGACAGAGAGAGACACAGAGAGAGACAGAGAGACACATACATAGTGAGACAGAGAGACAGACAGACAGAGGGAGAGACTCAGAGAAACACATACACAGTGAGACAGAGAGAGACAGAGAGAGACAGAGAGAGACACAGAGAGAGACAGAGAGACAGAGAGACAGAGAGAGACAGAGAGAGACAGACAGACACAGAGAGAGACACAGATGGACACAGAGAGACACATACATAGTGAGATAGAGAGACATCTATGTAGACAGACACAGAGAGAGACACACAGAGACACACAGAGAGACACATATATAGTGAGACAATGAGACAGAGAGACATAGAGACAGACAGACACAGAGAGAGACACAGAGAGACACATACATAGTGAGACAGAGAGACAGAGACACAAAGAGAGACACAGAGAGACACAGATGGACACAGAGAGACACATACATAGTGAGACAGAGAGACACAGAGAGACACATACACAGTGAGACAGAGAGACAGAGAGAGACAGAGAGACAGAGACACAGATAGAGACACAGAGAGACACAGATGGACACAGAGAGACACATACATAGTGAGACAGAGAGACACATACACAGTGAGACAGAGAGACAGAGAGAGACACATACACAGTGAGACAGAGAGACAGAGAGAGACACAGAGAGACACATACACAGTGAGACAGAGAGAGACAGAGAGAGACAGAGAGAGACACATACATAGTGAGACAGAGAGAGACAGAGAGACACAGAGAGAGACACATACATAGTGAGACAGAGTGAGACAGAGAGAGACAGAGAGAGACACATACATAGTGAGACAGAGAGAGACAGAGAGACACAGAGAGAGACACATACATAGTGAGACAGAGTGAGACAGAGTGAGACAGAGAGAGACACATACATAGTGAGACAGAGAGAGACAGAGAGACACAGAGAGAGACACATACATAGTGAGACAGAGTGAGACAGAGAGAGACACACAGAGAGACACAGAGAGACACATACATAGTGAGACAGAGAGACAGAGAGAGACACAGAGAGACACAGAGAGACACATACATAGTGAGACAGAGAGACAGAGAGAGACAGAGAGACACATACATAGTGAGACAGAGTGAGACAGAGAGAGACAGAGAGAGACACATACATAGTGAGACAGAGAGAGACAGAGAGACACAGAGAGAGACACATACATAGTGAGACAGAGTGAGACAGAGAGAGACACATACATAGTGAGACAGAGAGAGACAGAGAGACACAGAGAGAGACACATACATAGTGAGACAGAGTGAGACACATACATAGTGAGACAGAGAGAGACAGAGAGACACAGAGAGAGACACATACATAGTGAGACAGAGTGAGACAGAGAGAGACACACAGAGAGACACAGAGAGACACATACATAGTGAGACAGAGAGACAGAGAGAGACACAGAGAGACACAGAGAGACACATACATAGTGAGACAGAGAGACAGAGAGAGACAGAGAGACACATACATAGTGAGACAGAGTGAGACAGAGAGAGACAGAGAGAGACACATACATAGTGAGACAGAGAGAGACAGAGAGACACAGAGAGAGACACATACATAGTGAGACAGAGTGAGACAGAGAGAGACACATACATAGTGAGACAGAGAGAGACAGAGAGACACAGAGAGAGACACATACATAGTGAGACAGAGTGAGACAGAGAGAGACACACAGAGAGACACAGAGAGACACATACATAGTGAGACAGAGAGAGACAGAGAGACACAGAGAGAGACACATACATAGTGAGACAGAGTGAGACAGAGAGACACAGAGAGAGACACATACATAGTGAGACAGAGTGAGACAGAGAGAGACACATACATAGTGAGACAGAGAGAGACAGAGAGACACAGAGAGAGACACATACATAGTGAGACAGAGTGAGACAGAGAGAGACACACAGAGAGACACAGAGAGACACATACATAGTGAGACAGAGAGACAGAGAGAGACAGAGAGAGACACATACATAGTGAGATAGAGAGAGACAGAGAGACACAGAGAGAGACACATACATAGTGAGACAGAGAGACAGAGAGAGACAGAGAGACACATACATAGTGAGACAGAGAGACAGAGAGAGACACAGAGAGACACATACATAGTGAGACAGAGAGACAGAGAGAGACACACAGAGAGACACAGAGAGACACATACATAGTGAGACAGAGAGACAGAGAGAGACAGAGAGACACATACATAGTGAGACAGAGTGAGACAGAGAGAGACAGAGAGAGACACATACATAGTGAGACAGAGAGAGACAGAGAGACACAGAGAGAGACACATACATAGTGAGACAGAGTGAGACAGAGAGAGACACACAGAGAGACACAGAGAGACACATACATAGTGAGACAGAGAGACAGAGAGAGACAGAGAGACACATACATAGTGAGACAGAGTGAGACAGAGAGAGACAGAGAGAGACACATACATAGTGAGACAGAGAGACAGAGAGAGACAGAGAGACACATACATAGTGAGACAGAGTGAGACAGAGAGAGACAGAGAGAGACACATACATAGTGAGACAGAGTGAGACAGAGAGAGACAGAGAGAGACATATACATAGTGAGACAGAGTGAGACAGAGAGAGACAGAGAGACACAGAGAGACACATACATAGTGAGACAGAGAGAGACACACAGAGAGACACAGAGAGAGACACATACATAGTGAGACAGAGAGACAGAGAGAGACAGAGAGACACATACATAGTGAGACAGAGTGAGACAGAGAGAGACACAGAGAGACACATACATAGTGAGACAGAGAGACAGAGAGAGACAGAGAGACACATACATAGTGAGACAGAGTGAGACAGAGAGAGACAGAGAGAGACACATACATAGTGAGACAGAGAGACAGAGAGAGACAGAGAGACACATACATAGTGAGACAGAGTGAGACAGAGAGAGACAGAGAGAGACACATACATAGTGAGACAGAGAGACAGAGAGAGACAGAGAGACACATACATAGTGAGACAGAGAGACAGAGAGAGACAGAGAGACACATACATAGTGAGATAGAGAGAGACAGAGAGACACAGAGAGAGACACATACATAGTGAGACAGAGTGAGACAGAGTGAGACACATACATAGTGAGACAGAGAGACAGAGAGACACAGAGAGAGACACATACATAGTGAGACAGAGAGACAGAGAGAGACAGAGAGAGACACATACATAGTGAGACAGAGTGAGACAGAGAGAGACAGAGAGAGACACATACATAGTGAGACAGAGAGACAGAGAGAGACAGAGAGAGACACATACATAGTGAGACAGAGAGACACAGAGAGACAGAGAGACACATACATAGTGAGACAGAGAGACAGAGAGAGACAGAGAGACACATACATAGTGAGATAGAGAGAGACAGAGAGACACAGAGAGAGACACATACATAGTGAGACAGAGTGAGACAGAGTGAGACACATACATAGTGAGACAGAGAGACAGAGAGACACAGAGAGAGACACATACATAGTGAGACAGAGAGACAGAGAGAGACAGAGAGAGACACATACATAGTGAGACAGAGAGACAGAGAGAGACAGAGAGAGACACATACATAGTGAGACAGAGTGAGACAGAGAGAGACAGAGAGAGACACATACATAGTGAGACAGAGAGACACAGAGAGAGACACATACATAGTGAGACAGAGTGAGACAGAGAGAGACAGAGAGAGACACATACATAGTGAGACAGAGAGACAGAGAGAGACAGAGAGACACATACATAGTGAGACAGAGTGAGACAGAGAGAGACAGAGAGAGACACATACATAGTGAGACAGAGAGAGACAGAGAGACACAGAGAGAGACACATACATAGTGAGACAGAGTGAGACAGAGTGAGACAGAGAGAGACACATACATAGTGAGACAGAGAGAGACAGAGAGACACAGAGAGAGACACATACATAGTGAGACAGAGTGAGACAGAGAGAGACACACAGAGAGACACAGAGAGACACATACATAGTGAGACAGAGAGACAGAGAGAGACAGAGAGACACATACATAGTGAGACAGAGTGAGACAGAGAGAGACAGAGAGAGACACATACATAGTGAGACAGAGAGACAGAGAGAGACAGAGAGACACATACATAGTGAGACAGAGTGAGACAGAGAGAGACAGAGAGAGACACATACATAGTGAGACAGAGAGAGACAGAGAGACACAGAGAGAGACACATACATAGTGAGACAGAGTGAGACAGAGAGAGACACACAGAGAGACACAGAGAGACACATACATAGTGAGACAGAGAGACAGAGAGAGACAGAGAGACACATACATAGTGAGAGAGAGTGAGACAGAGAGAGACAGAGAGAGACACATACATAGTGAGACAGAGAGAGACAGAGAGACACAGAGAGAGACACATACATAGTGAGACAGAGAGAGACAGAGAGACACAGAGAGACACATACATAGTGAGACAGAGTGAGACAGAGAGAGACACACAGAGAGACACAGAGAGACACATACATAGTGAGACAGAGAGACAGAGAGAGACACACAGAGAGACACAGAGAGCACATACATAGTGAGACAGAGAGACAGAGAGAGACAGAGAGACACATACATAGTGAGACAGAGTGAGACAGAGAGAGACAGAGAGAGACACATACATAGTGAGACAGAGAGACAGAGAGAGACAGAGAGAGACACATACATAGTGAGACAGAGAGAGACAGAGAGACACAGAGAGAGACACATACATAGTGAGACAGAGTGAGACAGAGAGACACAGAGAGAGACACATACATAGTGAGACAGAGTGAGACAGAGAGAGACACACAGAGAGACACAGAGAGACACATACATAGTGAGACAGAGAGACAGAGAGAGACAGAGAGACACATACATAGTGAGACAGAGTGAGACAGAGAGAGACAGAGAGAGACACATACATAGTGAGACAGAGAGACAGAGAGAGACAGAGAGACACATACATAGTGAGACAGAGTGAGACAGAGAGACAGAGAGAGAGACACATACATAGTGAGACAGAGTGAGACAGAGAGAGACACACAGAGAGACACAGAGAGACACATACATAGTGAGACAGAGAGACAGAGAGAGACACAGAGAGACACAGAGAGACACATACATAGTGAGACAGAGAGACAGAGAGAGACAGAGAGACACATACATAGTGAGACAGAGTGAGACAGAGAGAGACAGAGAGAGACACATACATAGTGAGACAGAGAGAGACAGAGAGACACAGAGAGAGACACATACATAGTGAGACAGAGTGAGACAGAGAGAGACACACAGAGAGACACAGAGAGACACATACATAGTGAGACAGAGAGACAGAGAGAGACACAGAGAGACACATACACAGTGAGACAGAGAGAGACAGAGAGAGACAGAGAGAGACACATACATAGTGAGACAGAGAGAGACAGAGAGACACAGAGAGAGACACATACATAGTGAGACAGAGTGAGACAGAGAGAGACAGAGAGAGACACATACATAGTGAGACAGAGAGAGACAGAGAGACACAGAGAGAGACACAAACATAGTGAGACAGAGTGAGACAGAGTGAGACAGAGAGAGACACATACATAGTGAGACAGAGAGAGACAGAGAGACACAGAGAGAGACACATACATAGTGAGACAGAGTGAGACAGAGAGAGACACACAGAGAGACACAGAGAGACACATACATAGTGAGACAGAGAGACAGAGAGAGACACAGAGAGACACAGAGAGACACATACATAGTGAGACAGAGAGACAGAGAGAGACAGAGAGACACATACATAGTGAGACAGAGTGAGACAGAGAGAGACAGAGAGAGACACATACATAGTGAGACAGAGTGAGACAGAGAGAGACACACAGAGAGACACAGAGAGACACATACATAGTGAGACAGAGAGACAGAGAGAGACACACAGAGAGACACAGAGAGACACATACATAGTGAGACAGAGAGACAGAGAGAGACACAGAGAGACACAGAGAGACACATACATAGTGAGACAGAGAGACAGAGAGAGACAGAGAGACACATACATAGTGAGACAGAGTGAGACAGAGAGAGACAGAGAGAGACACATACATAGTGAGATAGAGAGAGACAGAGAGACACAGAGAGAGACACATACATAGTGAGACAGAGAGACAGAGAGAGACAGAGAGACACATACATAGTGAGACAGAGTGAGACAGAGAGAGACACAGAGAGACACATACATAGTGAGACAGAGAGACAGAGAGAGACAGAGAGACACATACATAGTGAGACAGAGTGAGACAGAGAGAGACAGAGAGAGACACATACATAGTGAGACAGAGAGACAGAGAGAGACAGAGAGACACATACATAGTGAGACAGAGTGAGACAGAGAGAGACAGAGAGAGACACATACATAGTGAGACAGAGAGACAGAGAGAGACAGAGAGACACATACATAGTGAGACAGAGAGACAGAGAGAGACAGAGAGACACATACATAGTGAGATAGAGAGAGACAGAGAGACACAGAGAGAGACACATACATAGTGAGACAGAGTGAGACAGAGTGAGACACATACATAGTGAGACAGAGAGAGACAGAGAGACACAGAGAGAGACACATACATAGTGAGACAGAGAGACAGAGAGAGACAGAGAGAGACACATACATAGTGAGACAGAGTGAGACAGAGAGAGACAGAGAGAGACACATACATAGTGAGACAGAGAGACAGAGAGAGACAGAGAGAGACACATACATAGTGAGACAGAGAGACAGAGAGAGACAGAGAGAGACACATACATAGTGAGACAGAGTGAGACAGAGAGAGACAGAGAGAGACACATACATAGTGAGACAGAGAGACAGAGAGAGACAGAGAGAGACACATACATAGTGAGACAGAGTGAGACAGAGAGAGACAGAGAGAGACACATACATAGTGAGACAGAGAGACAGAGAGAGACAGAGAGAGACACATACATAGTGAGACAGAGAGAGACAGAGAGACACAGAGAGAGACACATACATAGTGAGACAGAGAGAGACAGAGAGAGACACACAGAGAGACACAGAGAGACACATACATAGTGAGACAGAGAGACAGAGAGAGACAGAGAGACACATACATAGTGAGACAGAGTGAGACAGAGAGACACAGAGAGACACATACATAGTGAGACAAAGAGACAGAGAGAGACAGAGAGACACATACATAGTGAGACAGAGTGAGACAGAGAGACACAGAGAGACACATACATAGTGAGACAGAGTGAGACAGAGTGAGACAGAGAGAG
>NW_027422632.1:97500-160000 GCF_048934315.1 Petromyzon marinus
ACAGAGACACACACACAGACACACACACACACAGAGACACACACACACAGAGACACACACACCACACACACACACAGAGACACACACACACACAGACACACACGACAGAGACACACACAGAGACACACACACACAGAGACACACACACAGAGACACACACACAGAGACACACACACACAGAGACACACACACACAGAGACACACACACACAGAGACACACACACAGCGACACACACACACAGCGACACACACACACAGAGACACACACACAGAGACACACACACAGAGACACACACACAGAGACACACACACACAGACACACACACAGAGACACACACACAGAGACACACACACACAGACACACACACACAGACACACACACACAGAGACACACACAGAGACACACACAGAGACAGACACAAACACAGCGACACACAGAGACACAGAGACACACACACACACAGACACACACACACACAGAGACACACACAGAGACACACACAGAGACACAGACACAGAGACACAGAGACACACACACACAGTGACACACACACACACACAGAGACACACACAGAGACACACACAGAGACACACACACAGAGACACACACAGAGACACACACACAGAGACACACAGAGACAGACACAGAGCCACACACAGAGACACAGAGACAGAGACACACAAAGAGACACACACACAGCGACACACAGAGACAGACACAGAGCCACACACAGAGACACACACACAGCGACACACACACACAGCGACACACACACACAGAGACACACAGAGACACACACAGAGACAGACACAGCGACACACACACAGCGACACACACACACAGCGACATACACACACAGAGACACACAGAGACACACACAGAGACAGACACAGCGACACACACACAGCGACACACACACACAGCGACACACACACACAGAGACACACAGCGACACACACAGCGACACACACACACACAGCGACACACACACACAGCGACACACACACACAGCGACACACACACACAGCGACACACAGAGACAGGCAGGACGGGGCGCCGTGCCATCGCCAACGGCAACAAACGGGCGGACTCTGCCGCCGCCCCGCGCGGATTCCCGGGGGCGGATCGCGGCCCTGCCTCACGAACCTTCAAAGCCTCGTGGGCTCAGCCGGCCGCCTGCCCAACAGGGCGAACCTCAGCTCCCACCAGCCGCGGTGGGACGGCACCAAAGGCGCAGGTTCAGGCGGCTCTCCGTCAAGGGGTTCACGAGCCAGAAGGGGGCTTTGCTCGCTGGCGCCCGAGCCGGGCCCTGAGCCCGTCCCGAGCTTGCTGGCGCCCGAGCCGGGCCCTGAGCTCGTCCCGAGCTTGCTGGCGCCCGAGCCGGGCCCTGAGCCCGTCCCGAGCTCACTGGCGCCCGAGCCGGGCCCTGAGCCCGTCCCGAGCTTGCTGGCGCCCGAGCCGGGCCCTGAGCTCGTCCCGAGCTTGCTGGCGCCCGAGCCGGGCCCTGAGCCCGTCCCGAGCTCACTGGCGCCCGAGCCGGGCCCTGAGCCCGTCCCGAGCTTGCTGGCGCCCGAGCCGGGCCCTGAGCCCGTCCCGAGGCACACGACGGGGCCAGACGCTGCTGGGACAAGCCAGCGGCCTGTCAGGTGCGTCGCGGGGAGACAGCAGGCGCCTGTCGCGAGGCGGACACGCGTCTCCCACGCCTCAAACGAAAGCACCGGCCAACGGCAACGGACGTTCGAGTTTGCGAACCCCCGGACGGACAAGCGGCCGCACCCGAGGGCGAGGTCGCCAATGCCGCCGGACGGGACGGGGGGGTGCCCCCCGCCCTTAGAGGAGGAGTCCCCGAGCGGGATCGTCCGGGACGGCGCCCGTCACCCCGCAAGGAGGAGCTCCACACCGCGAGGCGAAAGCGGCTCGTGGCCCTGCTGAAGCCCCCACCGGGGATTGACGCGGCCTTCTTTTGACGAGCTTGGGCCCTCCGCTACTGCGACTGTGGACGGGGAGGCCCGCGGAAGCGCTGTGGACTCGCGCGGAGATGCCGGAGAGCGGCGGCCTCCCTGCTAACCCGAGAAGGGGGCGAGCCGCGCGTCCCGCTCTTTGCGCGCCGGCTACGAAATCTCTTCCCCACGGTGCCGGCAAAAACCGCCTCAAGACGGCGCGCTGGATCGGCTGATCCCGCACGGAACGGGTCGTCCTGCTACCCCGGGCCCTCCTCTTCGTGGATCAGGAGAAGGCCTTGGACACCAGGGACCTCCTCTTCTTAGACCAGGAGAAGGCCCTCCTCTTCGTGGATCAGAAGAAGGCCTTGGGACACTGGGCCCTCCTCTTCTTAAACCAGGAGAAGGCCTTGGACACTGGGCCCTCCTCTTCTTAAACCAGAAGGCCTTGGGACACTGGGCCCTCCTCTTCTTAGACCAGGAGAAGACATTGGACACTGGGCCTCCTCTTCGTGGACCAGAAGGCCTTGGGACACTGGGGCCTCCTCTTCTTAGATCAGAAGGCATTGGACACTGGGGCCTCCTCTTCTTAGACCAGGAGAAGGCCTTGGACACTGGGGCCTCTTCTTCGTGGACCAGGAGAAGGCCTTGGGACACTGGGGCCCTCCTCTTCTTAAATCAGGAGAAGGCCTTGGGACACTGGGGGCTCCTCTTCGTGGATCAGGAGAAGGCCTTGGACACTGGGGCCCTCCTCTTCATGGATCAGGAGAAGGCCTTGGACACTGAGGCCTCCTCTTCGTGGATCAGGAGAAGGCCTTGGACACTGGGCCCTCCTCTTCATGGATCAGGAGAAGGCCTTGGAGACTGGGGCCTCCTCTTCTTAGATCAGGAGAAGGCCTTGGACACTGGGGCCTCCTCTTCGTGGATCAGGAGAAGGCCTTGGACACTGGGGCCTCCTCTTCGTGGATCAGGAGAAGGCCTTGGGACACTGGGGCCTCCTCTTCGTGGATCAGGAGAAGGCCTTGGACACTGGGGCCTCCTCTTCTTAGACCAGGAGAAGGCCTTGGACACTGGGCCCTCCTCTTCGTGGATCAGGAGAAGGCCTTGGACACTGGGCCTCCTCTTCTTAGATCAGAAGGCATTGGACACTGGGCCCTCCTCTTCGTGGACCAGGAGAAGGCCTTGGACACTGGGCCCTCCTCTTCTTAGATCAGGAGAAGGCCTTGGACACTGGGGCCTCCTCTTCGTGGACCACGAGAAGGCCTTGGACACTGGGGCCTCCTCTTCGTGGACCAGGAGAAGGCCTTGGACACTGGGGCCTCCTCTTCTTAGATCAGAAGGCCTTGGGCCCTCTCTTCGTGGATCAGGAGAAGGCCTTGGGACACTGGGGCCCTCCTCTTCTTAGATCAGGAGAAGGCCTTGGGCCCTCTCTTCGTGGATCAGGAGAAGGCCTTGGGACACTGGGGCCCTCCTCTTCTTAGATCAGGAGAAGGCCTTGGGCCCTCTCTTCGTGGATCAGGAGAAGGCCTTGGGACACTGGGGCCCTCCTCTTCTTAGATCAGGAGAAGGCCTTCCTCTTCGTGGATCAGGAGAAGGCCTTGGGACACTGGGCCTCCTCTTCTTAGACCAGGAGAAGGCCTTGGACACCAGGGACCTCCTCTTCTTAGACCAGGAGAAGGCCCTCCTCTTCGTGGATCAGGAGAAGGCCTTGGACACTGGGGCCTCCTCTTCTTAGACCAGGAGAAGGCCCTCCTCTTCGTGGACCAGGAGAAGGCCTTGGGACACTGGGGCCTCCTCTTCGTGGATCAGGAGAAGGCCTTGGACACTGGGGCCTCCTCTTCTTAGATCAGGAGAAGGCCTTCGGACACTGGGGCCTCCTCTTCGTGGACCAGGAGAAGGCCTTCGGACACTGGGCCCTCCTCTTCTTAGACCAGGAGAAGGCCTTGGACACTGGGGCCTCCTCTTCTTAGACCAGGAGAAGGCCTTGGACACTGGGGCCTCCTCTTCGTGGACCAGGAGAAGGCCTTGGACACTGGGCCGTCCTCTTCTTAGACCAGGAGAAGGCCTTGGACACTGGGCCTCCTCTTCTTAGATCAGAAGGCCTTGGACACTGGGCCCTCCTCTTCTTAGATCAGGAGAAGGCCTTGGACACTGGGGCCTCCTCTTCGTGGACCACGAGAAGGCCTTGGACACTGGGGCCTCCTCTTCTTAGATCAGAAGGCCTTGGGCCCTCTCTTCGTGGATCAGGAGAAGGCCTTGGGACACTGGGGCCCTCCTCTTCTTAGATCAGGAGAAGGCCTTGGGCCCTCTCTTCGTGGATCAGGAGAAGGCCTTGGGACACTGGGGCCCTCCTCTTCTTAGATCAGGAGAAGGCCTTGGGCCCTCTCTTCGTGGATCAGGAGAAGGCCTTGGGACACTGGGGCCCTCCTCTTCTTAGATCAGGAGAAGGCCCTCCTCTTCGTGGATCAGGAGAAGGCCTTGGGACACTGGGCCTCCTCTTCTTAGACCAGGAGAAGGCCTTGGACACCAGGGACCTCCTCTTCTTAGACCAGGAGAAGGCCCTCCTCTTCGTGGATCAGGAGAAGGCCTTGGACACTGGGGCCTCCTCTTCTTAGACCAGGAGAAGGCCCTCCTCTTCGTGGACCAGGAGAAGGCCTTGGGACACTGGGGCCTCCTCTTCGTGGATCAGGAGAAGGCCTTGGACACTGGGGCCTCCTCTTCTTAGATCAGGAGAAGGCCTTCGGACACTGGGGCCTCCTCTTCGTGGACCAGGAGAAGGCCTTCGGACACTGGGCCCTCCTCTTCTTAGACCAGGAGAAGGCCTTGGACACTGGGCCCTCCTCTTCTTAGACCAGGAGAAGGCCTTGGACACTGGGGCCTCCTCTTCGTGGATCAGGAGAAGGCCTTGGGACACTGGGGCCTCCTCTTCTTAGACCAGGAGAAGGCCTTGGGACACTGGGCCTCCTCTTCTTAGACCAGGAGAAGGCCTTGGGACACTGGGCCTCCGCTTCGTGGACCAGAAGGCCTTGGACACTGGGGCCTCCTCTTCATGGATCAGGAGAAGGCCTTGGACACTGGGGCCTCCTCTTAGACCAGGAGAAGGCCTTGGACACTGGGCCCTCCTCTTCGTGGATCAGGAGAAGGCCTTGGGACACTTGGGCCTCCTCTTAGACCAGGAGAAGGCCTTGGACACTGGGCCCTCCTCTTCGTGGATCAGGAGAAGGCCTTGGACACTGGGGCCTCCTCTTCGTGGATCAGGAGAAGGCCTTGGGACACTGGGGCCTCCTCTTCTTAGACCATCTATCTGTCCGTGTCTCTCTCTCCCTCTCTGTCCGTGTCTCTCTCTCTCTCTGCCTCTCTCTGTCTGTGTGTCTCTCTCTCTCTCTGTCCATGTCTCTCTCTCTGTCCGTGTCTCTCTGTCTCTCTCTCTCTGCCTCTCTCTCTGTCTCTCTCTCTGTCTCTCTCTCTCTCTGCCTCTCTCTATCTGTCCGTGTCTCTCTCTCTCTGTCCGTGTCTCTCTCTCTCTCTCTGTCCGTGTCTCTCTCTGTCTCTCTGTCCGTGTCTCTCTCTCTCTCTCTCTCTCTGTCCGTCTGTCTCTCTCTGTCTCTCTGTCCGTGTCTCTCTCTCCCACTGACCGTGAAGGGACCCAGGTAGGTCACGAAGCCCGCGGCCAACAGAACGTCCCCAACGATGTTGGTGAGGGCACAGTCGAGATCCTTGATGGCTTCGCTCCAACGGACCCTCTCATCCGCAAGGCCGCCAATCAGCTGCATCATCACGGGCAGGGGGAGTAGGTGGGTGGGTGGGTGAGTGGGTGGTTTAGCGGGGGGTGTGAGTGGGTAGGTGGGAGGGTGAGTGAGTGAGTGGGTGGGTGGGTGGGTGGGTGAGTGGGTGGGTTAGCGGGGGGTGTGAGTGGGTAGGTGGGAGGGTGAGTGGGTAGGTGGGAGGGGTGAGTGAGTGAGTGGGTGGGTGAGTGAGTGGGGGTGTGAGTGGGTAGGTGGGAGGGTGAGTGGGTAGGTGAGGGGGGGTGAGTGGGGGTCTAAGTGGGTGGGTGAGTGGGGGTCTGAGTGGGTGAGTGGGGGTGTGAGTGGGGAGGTGGGAGGGTGAGTGGGTGGGTGGGTGGGTGGATGGGTGAGTGGGGGTGTGAGTGGGTAGGTGGAGGGGGTGAGTGAGTGAGTGAGTGGATGGGTGAGTGGGTAGATGGGAGGGTGAGTGAGTAAGTGGGTGGGTGAGTGAGTGGGGGTGTGAGTGAGTGAATGGGTGGGTGGGTGAGTGAGTGTATGAGTGAATGAGTGGTTGAGTAAGTGGGTGTGTGAGTGAGGTGAGTGAGTGGTTGAGTGAGCGTGCGAGTGGGTGGGTGAGTGAGTGGTTGAGTGAGTGAGTGGTTGAGTGAGTGAGTGTATGAGTGAGTGTATGAGTGAGTTAGTGGTTGATTGAGTGAGTGAGTGAGTGGGTGATTGAGGTGAGTGAGTGGTTGAGTGAGTGAGTGCGTGAGTGAGTGAGTAGTTGAGTGAGTGGGTGAGTGTATGAATGAGTGAATGAGTGAGTGGTTGAGTGAGTGAGTGGTTGAGTGAGTAAGTGAGTGCGTGAGTGAGTGAGTGGTTGAGTGAGTGAGTGGGTGAGTGAGTGTGTTCGTGATTGAGGTGAGTGAGTGGGTGAGTGGTTGAGTGAGTGAGTGGGAGAGTGAGTAAGTAAGTGGGTGCGTGAGTGTATGAGTGGGTGAGTGGTTGAGTGAGTGAGTAAGTCAGTGAGTGAGTGCGTGAGTGAGTGTATGAGTGCGTGATTGAGGTGAGTGAGTGGGTGAGTGTATGAGTGAGTGAGTGTGTGAGTGAGTGTATGAGTGAGTGAGTGGGTGAGTGAGTGGTTGAGTAAGTAATTGAGTGAGTGAGTGAGTGGTTGAGTGTGTGAGTGAGTGGTTGAGTGAGTGAGTGGTTGAGTGAGTGGTTGAGTGAGTGAGTGAGTGTATGAGTGAGTGTGTGAGTGTATGAGTGAGTGGGTGAGTGATTGTATGAGTGAGTGAGTGAGTGGGTGAGTGTATGAGTGAGTGAGTGTATGAGTGTGTGTATGAGTGAGTGAGTGGCTGAGTGAGTGAGTGTATGAGTGAGTGTATGAGTGGGTGAGTGTATAAGTGAGTGTATGAGTGAGTGTATGAGTGAGTGGTTGAGTGAGTGAGTGTATGAGTGAGTGTATGAGTGAGTGTATGAGTGAGTGTATGAGTGAGTATATGAGTGAGTGTATGAGTGAGTAGTTGAGTGTGTGAGTGAGTGAGTGTATGAGTGAGTGTGTGAGTGAGTGTATGAGTGAGTGTATGAGTGGGTGAGTGTGTGAGTGAGTGTGTGAGTGAGTGTATGAGTGAGTGTGTGAGTGAGTGTGTGAGTGAGTGAGTGGTTGAGTGAGTGTATGAGTGAGTGTATGAGTGAGTGTGTGAGTGGTTGAGTGAGTGAGTGTATGAGTGAGTGTATGAGTGAGTGTATGAGTGAGTGTGTGAGTGAGTGTATGAGTGAGTGTATGAGTGAGTGAGTGGTTGAGTGAGTGTATGAGTGAGTGTGTGAGTGGTTGAGTGAGTGAGTGTATGAGTGAGTGTATGAGTGAGTGGTTGAGTGTATGAGTGAGTGTATGAGTGAGTGTATGAGTGAGTGAGTGTATGAGTGAGTGTATGAGTGAGTGTATGAGTGAGTGTGTGAGTGAGTGTGTGAGTGGGTGAGTGTATGAGTGAGTGTATGAGTGGGTGAGTGTATGAGTGAGTGTATGAGTGAGTGTATGAGTGAGTGTATGAGTGAGTGTATGAATGAGTGAGTGTATGACTGAGTGTATGAGTGTGTGAATGAGTGAGTGAGTGAAACAGTGAGTCAGTGAGACTGCCATCTCAACTCACCCTTCACCACACATCAACGTCAACGTTACAACCCCCTCCCCCCCTCTCCCCACCTGTGCGGCCCTGCCCAGACGTCCCTCACACTGGTCGCTCCGGGCCTGCAGCAGTTCCCGGCGCTCCGTGGCCTCGGTGTGGCCGGCCCTCAGGCGAGCCACTCCGGCCTCCACCTCGTGCAGACGCAGCTGGGCCTGGGACAGCGCCGCCTGACTCACGGCCAGCTCCTGCAGAGCCACGCGGCGAGCCTCCTGGGGGACGGTGGGAGGACAGTGGTGGTGGTGGTGGTGGTGAGTCTCTGTCTGTGTGTGTGGTGGTGAGTCTGTGCGTGTCTGTGTGGTGGTGAGTCTCTGTGTGGTGGTGAGTCTCTGTGTGTCTGTGTGGTGAGTCTCTGTGTGAGTGGTGGTGAGTCTCTGTGGTGAGTCTGTGGGTGTCTGTGTGGTGGTGAGTCTGTGTGGTGGTGAGTCTCTGTGTGGTGGTGAGTCTGTGGGTGTCTCTGTGTGGTGTTGAGTCTGTGGGTCTCTGTGTGGTGAGTCTGTGGGTGTCTTTGTGGTGGTGAGTCTTTGGGTGTCTCTGTGTGGTGGTGAGTCTGTGGGTGTCTGTGTGTGGTGAGTCTGTGGGTGTCTCTGTGTGGTGAGTCTGTGGGTGTCTCTGTGTGGTGGTGAGTCTGTGTGGTGAGTCTGTGTGGTGGTGAGTCTCTGTGTGGTGGTGAGTCTGTGTGGTGAGTCTGTGTGGTGAGTCTGTGTCGTGAGTCTGTGTGGTGGTGATTCTCTGTGTGGTGAGTCTGTGTGGTGTCTCTGTGTGGTGGTGAGTCTCTGTGTGGTGTCTCTGTGGTGAGTCTGTGTGGTGAGTCTGTGTGCTGAGTCTGTGTGGTGGTGAGTCTCTGTGTGGTGGTGAGTCTGTGTGGTGGTGAGTCTGTGGGTCTCTGTGGGGTGGTGAGTCTGTGGGTCTCTGTGTGGTGAGTCTGTGGGTCTCTGTGTGATGAGTCTATGGGTCTCTGTGTGGTGAGTCTGTGGGTCTCTGTGTGGTGAGTCTGTGGGTCTCTGTGTGGTGAGTCTGTGGGTCTCTGTGTGGTGAGTCTGTGGGTCTCTGTGTGATGAGTCTATGGGTCTCTGTGTGGTGAGTCTGTGGGTCTCTGTGTGGTGAGTCTGTGGGTCTCTGTGTGGTGAGTCTGTGGGTCTCTGTGTGGTGAGTCTATGGGTCTCTGTGTGGTGAGTCTGTGGGTCTCTGTGTGGTGAGTCTGTGGGTCTTTGTGTGGTGAGTCTGTGGGTCTCTGTGTAGTGAGTCTGTGGGTCTCTGTGTGGTGAGTCTGTGGTGAGTCTGTGGGTCTCTGTGTGGTGAGTCTATGGGTCTCTGTGTGGTGACCGGTCCTGGGCCTCCCCTAGGTCGACTCAACCTCAAATGAGTACCTGGTGTGGTGGTGTGGAGTAGTCAACATCGCGAGCACTGGGGGAGAGACAAAGGCGGCCGGGCGTGGTGCTGGCCACCCACACCCCTGATGTGCCAAAGTGCCAGGCTTCTTACTAGCAGCACTTGCCCCTGCAGCCTGTTAGAGGCTACACGGGGGATCTTTGTCTCTGTGTGTCTGTATAGGTGATGCTCGCTGCTAGCAGCACTTGTCCCTGTAGCCTGTTAGAGGCTACACGGGGGATCTTTGTCTCTGTGTACGTGTGCGTGCGTGTGCGTGCGTGTGTCCGTACGTGTGTGTAATGTCCATGCGTGTGCGTGTCTGTGTGTGCGTGCGTGTGTGTATGCGTGCCCGTGCTAGTCCGTGTGCGTGTGTACGTGTGTGTGTGTGTACGTGTGTGTGTGCGTGTGTGTCTGTGCGTGTGTGTAATGTCCGTGTGTGTGCATGCGTGTGTGTGTGTCTGTACGTGTCTGTACGTGCGTGTCTGTACGTGTCTGTACGTGTGTGTGTGTGTCTGTACGTGTCTGTATGTGTCTGTGCGTGTCTGTACGTGCGTGTGCGTGTCTGTACTTGTCTGTATGTGTGTACGTGTCTGTGCGTGTCTGTACGTGTGCGTACGTGTCTGTGCGTGTCTGTACGTGTGCGTGTGCGTGTGTGTACGTGTCTGTACGTGTCTGTACGTGTGTGCGTGCGTGTCTGTACGTGTCTGTATGTGTGTACGTGTCTGTGCGTGTCTGTACATGTGCGTACGTGTCTGTGCGTGTCTGTACGTGTGCGTGTGCGTGTGTGTCTGTACGTGTCTGTGCGTGTCTGTACGTGTCTGTACGTGTCTGTGCGTGTGTCTGTACATGTGTGTGTGTGTGTGTCTGTACGTGTCTGTATGTGTCTGTACGTGTGTGCGTGCGTGTCTGTACGTGTGCGTGCGTGTCTGTACGTGTCTGTACGTGTCTGTATGTGTCTGTACGTGTGTGTGTGTCTGTGCGTGTGTCTGTACGTGTCTGTACGTGTGTCTGTACGTGTCTGTGTGTCTGTACGTGTGTACGTGCGTGTACGTGTCTGTACGTGTGTGTGTGCGTGTGTACGTGTCTGTACGTGTGTGTACGTGTCTGTGTTCATAATAAAGGTTTTTGGGTTAGATCGCGTTTATTTATAACCCAAAAACCTTTATTATGAATAATATTGGTCGCGAAAGCCTACGTGTTAAACTGACGTGTCTGTGTGTCTGTACGTGTGTACGTGCGTGTACGTGTGTGTGTGTCTGTACGTGCGCGTGCGTGTGTGTGTGTGTGTACGTGTCTGTGCGTGTGTGTGCGTGTGTGTGTGTGTACGTGTATGTGCGTGTGTGTGCGTGTGTACGTGTGTGTACGTGTCTGTACGTGTCTGTACGTGTGTGCGTGCGTGTCTGTACGTGTGTGTGTGTCTGTACGTGTCTGTATGTGTCTGTGCGTGTCTGTACGTGTGTGTGCGTGTCTGTACGTGTCTGTGCGTGTGTCCGTGCGTGTGTGTGTGTACGTGCGTGTCTGTACGTGTGTGTACGTGTCCGTGCGTGTGTGTACGTGTGTGTGCGTGTCTGTACGTGTGTGTCTGTGTGTGTGTGTCTGTGTGTGTCTGTGCGTGTCTGTACGTGTGCGTGTGTGTGTGTGTCTGTGTGTGTACGTGTGCGTGTGTACGTGTGTGTACGTGTCTGTACGTGTGTGTACGTGTGTACGTGTCTGTGCGTGTGTGTGTGTGTGTACGTGTCTATACGTGTGTGCGTGTGTACGTGTGTGTACGTGTGTGTGTGTGTCTGTACGTGTGTGTACGTGTGTGTGTGCGTGTCTGTACGTGCGCGTGCGTGTGTGTGTGTGTGTACGTGTCTGTGCGTGTGTGTGCGTGTGTGCGTGTGTGCGTGCATGTCTGTACGTGTGTGTGCGTGTGTGTGCGTGTGTGCGTGTGTGCGTGCATGTCTGTACGTGCGTGTCTGTACGTGTCTGTACGTGTGTGTGTGTGTCTGTACGTGTCTGTATGTGTGTGCGTGTCTGTACGTGCGTGTGCGTGTCTGTACTTGTCTGTATGTGTGTACGTGTCTGTGCGTGTCTGTACGTGTGCGTACGTGTCTGTGCGTGTCTGTACGTGTGCGTGTGCGTGTGTGTACGTGTCTGTACGTGTCTGTACGTGTGTGCGTGCGTGTCTGTACGTGTCTGTATGTGTGTACGTGTCTGTGCGTGTGTGTGTGTCTGTGCGTGTGTCTGTACGTGTCTGTACGTGTGTCTGTACGTGTCTGTGTGTCTGTACGTGTGTACGTGCGTGTACGTGTCTGTACGTGTGTGTGTGCGTGTGTACGTGTCTGTACGTGTGTGTACGTGTCTGTGTTCATAATAAAGGTTTTTGGGTTAGATCGCGTTTATTTATAACCCAAAAACCTTTATTATGAATAATATTGGTCGCGAAAGCCTACGTGTTAAACTGACGTGTCTGTGTGTCTGTACGTGTGTACGTGCGTGTACGTGTGTGTGTGTCTGTACGTGCGCGTGCGTGTGTGTGTGTGTGTGTACGTGTCTGTGCGTGTGTGTGCGTGTGTGTGTGTGTACGTGTATGTGCGTGTGTGTGCGTGTGTACGTGTGTGTACGTGTCTGTACGTGTCTGTACGTGTGTGCGTGCGTGTCTGTACGTGTGTGTGTGTCTGTACGTGTCTGTATGTGTCTGTGCGTGTCTGTACGTGTGTGTGCGTGTCTGTACGTGTCTGTGCGTGTGTCCGTGCGTGTGTGTACGTGCGTGTCTGTACGTGTGTGTACGTGTCCGTGCGTGTGTGTACGTGTGTGTGCGTGTCTGTACGTGTGTGTCTGTGTGTGTGTGTCTGTGTGTGTCTGTGCGTGTCTGTACGTGTGCGTGTGTGTGTGTGTCTGTGTGTGTACGTGTGCGTGTGTACGTGTGTGTACGTGTCTGTACGTGTGTGTACGTGTGTACGTGTCTGTGCGTGTGTGTGCGTGTGTGTGTGTGTGTACGTGTCTATACGTGTGTGCGTGTGTACGTGTGTGTACGTGTGTGTGTGTGTCTGTACGTGTGTGTACGTGTGTGTGTGCGTGTCTGTACGTGCGCGTGCGTGTGTGTGTGTGTGTACGTGTCTGTGCGTGTGTGTGCGTGTGTGCGTGCATGTCTGTACGTGCGCGTGCGTGTGTGTGTGTGTGTACGTGTCTGTGCGTGTGTGTGCGTGTGTGCGTGTGTGCGTGCATGTCTGTACGTGTGTGTGCGTGTGTGTGTATGTGTCTGTGCGTGTGTGTGCGTGTGTGCGTGTGTGCGTGCATGTCTGTACGTGTGTGTGCGTGTCTGTACGTGTGTGTCTGTGTGTGTGTGTGTCTGTGTGTGTCTGTGCGTGTCCGTGCGTGTGTGTGTGTGTACGTGTCTGTACGTGTCTGTGCGTGTGTGTGCGTGTCCGTGTCTGTACGTGTGTGCGTGTCCGTGCGTGTGTGTACGTGTGTGTGTCTGTACGTGTGTACGTGTGTGTGTGTCTGTACGTGTCTGTATGTGTCTGTGCGTGTCTGTACGTGTGTGTGCGTGTCTGTACGTGTCTGTGCGTGTGTCCGTGCGTGTGTACGTGTGTGTGTGTCTGTATGTGTCTGTATGTGTCTGTACGTGTGTGTGCGTGTCTGTGTGTGTACGTGTCTGTGCGTGTGTGTGCGTGTGCGTGTGTGTGTACGTGTCTGTACGTGTCTGTACGTGTGTGTGTGTGTGTCTGTACGTGTGTGTGCGTGTCTGTACGTGTGTACGTGTCTGTACGTGTGTACGTGTCTGTACGTGTGTGTGTGTGTGTGTCTGTACGTGTGTGTGCATGTGTGTGTGTGTGTCTGTACGTGTGTGCGTGTGTGTGCGTGTGTACGTGTGTGTACGTGTGTGTCTGTATGTGTCTGTACGTGTGCGTGTGTGTGTACGTGTGTACGTGTCTATACGTGTGTGTGTCTATACGTGTGTGTGTCTATACGTGTGTGTGTGTCTGTGTGCGTGTGTGTCTGTACGTGCGTGTGCGTGTGTGCGTGCGAGCGTTACCCGCTTGGGCAGCACGGCGTGCGCCACGTGGTGGTACTGGTACATGGCACGCACCCACAGGCAGATGGAGGTGCACGCCTTGGACACCCTGGCGATGGCCGCCGGCTGGAAGTCCTCCGCGTCCATGAGCGGCTGCACCTGGCGGATCACCGCCTCAGGGATGTTGTCCTGGGGCGGGGGAGGGGGTGGGAGGGTGAGCTACGGGTGTAGAGGGGGGTCTGGGGGTAGGGGGGTGTCTGGGGGGGTCTGGGGGTAGGGGGGTCTGGTGGTAGGGGGGTCTGGGTGGTAGGGGGGTCTGGGGGTAAGGGGGTCTGGGGGTAGGGGGGTCTGGGGGTAGGGGGGTCTGGGGGTAGGGGGGTCTGGGGGTAGGGGGTCTGGGGGTAGGGGTCTGGGGTAGGGGGGTCTGGGTGTAGGGGGGTCTGGGGGTAGGGGTCTGGGTGTAGGGGGGTCTGGGGGTAGGGGGGTCTGGGGGTAGGGGTCTGGGCGTAGGGGTCTGGGGGTAGGGGTCTGGGTGTAGGGGGGTCTGGGGGTAGGGGGGTCTGGGTGTAGGGGGGTCTGGGTGTAGGGGTCTGGGTGTAGGGGTCTGGTTGTAGGGGCGTCTGGGTGTAGGGGGTGTCTGGGTGTAGGGGTCTGTGTGTAGGTGTGTCTGTGTGTAGGTGTGTCTGTGTGTAGTGGTCTGTGTGTAGGTGTGTCTGTGTGTAGGGGTGTAGGTGTCTGGGTGTAGGGGTGTCTCTCCCATAACTCTCTGCTCGTCCCATCCTCCACCCCCTCCACCTCCTCCTCCACCCCCTCCTCCACCTCCTCCACCTCCTCCTCCACCACCTCCACCCCCTCCACCTCCTCCTCCACCACCTCCACCCCCTCCACCTCCTCCTCCACCCCCTCCTCCACCTCCTCCACCTCCTCCACCTCCTCCTCCACCTCCTCCTCCTCCACCCCCTCCACCTCCTCCTCCTCCACCTCCTCCTCCAACCCCTCCACCTCCTCATCCACCTCCACCACCTCCACCTCCTCCTCCACCCCCCCTCCACCCCCCTCCACCCTGCACCACCACCACCACCCCGCACCACCACCACCCTGCACCACCACCCTACACCACCATCCTGCACCACCACCCTGCACCACCACCCTGCACCACCACCACCACCACCACCCTGCACCACCACCACCACCACCCTGCACCACCACCACCACCACCACCCTGCACCACCACCCCCCTGCACCACCACCACCACCACCACCCCCACCACCACCACCATCACCACCACCACCCTGCACTACCCCCACCACCACCCTGCACCACCACCCTACACCACCATCCTGCACCACCACCCTGCACCACCACCCTGCACCACCACCACCACCACCCTGCACCACCACCACCACCACCACCCTACACCACCACCACCACCACCCCCACCCTGCACCTTGTCGTAGCTGAGCAGGCCGTCGATGAAGCGACCTGGGTCCTGCAGGAGCCCGCGGGCCGCCTCCCAGTAGTCGTGGAGGCGGGGCCCGGCCTTGTCAGCGGGGGGCGCCTTGCGGGGCTTCACAGCCTTCATGATGCACACCGCTTCCAGCACCAGGCGCACGCCCGGCGGAGGGCGCTGCATGGCCCTCACCTGGCGTGCGGGGACAGGCAGAGAGACAGGGAGAGAGACAGGGAGACAGAGAGAGAGAGACAGAGAGAGAGAGACACAGAGAGAGAGACAGGGAGAGAGAGACAGAGAGAGACAGAGACACAGAGAGAGAGACAGGGAGACAGAGTGAGAGAGAGACAGAGACACAGAGAGAGACACAGAGAGAGAGACAGGGAGACAGAGTGAGAGAGACACAGAGAGAGAGAGACACAGAGAGAGACACAGGGAGACACAGAGAGAGACAGAGAGAGAGAGACAGGGAGACAGAGTGAGAGAGAGACAGAGACACAGAGAGAGAGAGACACAGAGGGAGAGACAGGGAGACAGAGAGAGAGAGAGACACAGAGAGAGAGAGACACAGAGAGAGACACAGGGAGACACAGAGAGAGACACAGGGAGACAGAGTGAGAGAGACACAGAGAGAGAGACACAGAGAGAGAGACAGGGAGAGAGAGAGACAGAGAGAGACAGAGACACAGAGAGAGAGACACAAAGAGAGAGACAGGGAGACAGAGAGAGAGAGAGAGAGACACAGAGAGAGACACAGAGAGACACAGGGAGACACAGAGAGAGACACAGAGAGAGAGACACAGAGAGAGAGACAGGGAGAGAGAGAGAGAGACAGGGAGAGAGAGAGACAGAGACACAGAGAGAGAGACACAGAGAGAGAGACACACAGAGAGAGAGAGACACAGAGAGAGAGAGACACAGAGAGAGACACAGGGAGACACAGAGAGAGACACAGAGAGAGAGACACAGAGAGAGAGACAGGGAGAGAGAGAGACAGAGAGAGACAGAGACACAGAGAGAGAGAGAGAGACGACGGTGAGGTGGGGGGTGGAGACACGGACAGGGAGAGAGAGAGACACAGAGAGAGACAGGGAGAGAGACACAGAGAGAGAGACAGGGAGAGAGAGACACGGAGAGAGAGACAGGGAGACAGAGACACGGAGAGAGAGACAGGGAGAGAGAGAGACAGAGACACACACAGAGACACAGACAGAGAGACAGAGAGAGAGACAGAGACACACACAGAGAGACAGAGAGAGAGACAGAGACACACACAGAGACACAGAGAGAGAGACAGAGAGAGAGACAGAGACACACACACAGAGACAGAGAGAGAGAGACGGACAGGGAGACAGAGACACGGAGAGAGAGACAGGGAGAGAGAGACAGAGACACACACAGAGAGAAAGACAGAGAGAGAGACAGAGAGAGAGACACAGAGAGAGACAGAGAGACAGAGAGAGACACAGAGACACAGACAGAGAGACAGAGACACAGAGAGAGACAGAGAGACACAGATAGAGACACAGAGACACAGACAGAGAGACAGAGACACAGAGAGAGACAGAGAGACACAGAGAGAGACACAGAGACACAGACAGAGAGACAGAGACACAGAGAGAGACAGAGAGACACAGAGAGAGACACAGAGACACAGACAGAGAGACAGAGACACAGAGAGAGACAGAGAGACACAGAGAGAGACACAGAGAGAGACACAGACAGAGAGACAGAGACACAGAGAGAGACAGAGAGACACAGAGAGAGACACAGAGAGAGACACAGACAGAGAGAGAGAGACAAGGAGAGACAGAGACACGGAGAGAGAGACACAGAGAGAGACACAGAGACACGGGCAGGGAGAGAGAGACACAGAGAGAGACACAGAGACACAGACAGAGACACAGAGAGAGACAGAGAGAGCGGTGGGGGGGGGGGGGGGACGGAGACACAGACAGAGAGACAGAGACACGGACAGAGAGACAGAGACACAGACAGGGAGACAGAGACACAGACAGAGAGACAGAAACACAGACAGGGAGACAGAAACACAGACAGACAGAGACATAGAGAGACAGAGACAGACAGGGAGACAGAGACACAGACAGAGAGACAGAAACACAGACAGACAGAGACACAGACAGAGACACAGAGAGACAGAGACACAGACAGACAGAGACACAGACAGAGACACAGAGAGACAGAGACACAGATAGAGAGACAGAGACACAGACAGAGAGACAGAGACACAGACAGAGAGACAGAAACACAGACAGACAGAGACACAGAGAGACAGAGACACAGACCGGGAGACAGAGACACAGACAGACAGACAGAAACACAGACAGACAGAGACACAGAGAGACAGAGACACAGACCGGAAGACAGAGACACAGACAGACAGACAGAAACACAGACAGACAGAGACACAGAGAGACAGAGACACAGACAGAGAGACAGAGACACAGACAGAGACACAGAGACACAGACAGAGAGACAGAGACACAGACAGAGACACAGAGAGACAGAGACACAGACAGAGAGACAGAGACACAGACAGAGAGACAGAGACACAGACAAAGAGACAGAGACACAGACAGAGAGACAGAGACACAGACAGACAGAGACACAGAGAGACAGAGACACAGACAAAGAGACAGAGACACAGACAGAGAGACAGAGACACAGACAGAGAGACAGAGACACAGACAGAGACACAAAGACAGAGACACAGACAGAGACACAGACAGAGACACAAAGACAGAGACACAGACAGAGATGAAGAGAGAGAGACAGAGACACAGACATAGACACAGAGAGACAGAGCCAGAGAGAGAGACAGACAGAGAAAGAGAGACGGAGGGTGAGCGTGTGGGTGAGCGAGTGGGTGAGCGTGTGGGTGAGCGTGTGGGTGAGCATGCGGGTGAGCGTGTGGGGTGAGCGTGTGGGTGAGCGTGCGGGTGAGCGTGCGGGTGAGCGTGTGGGTGAGCGTGTGGGGTGAGCGTGTGGGTGAGCGAGTGGGGTGAGCGTGTGGGTGAGCGTGTGGGTGAGCGTGCGGGTGAGCGTGTGGGTGAGCGAGTGGGTGAGCGTGTGGGTGAGCGTGTGGGTGAGCGTGTGGGTGAGCGTGTGGGTGAGCGTGCGGGTGAGCGTGTGGGGTGAGCGTGTGGGTGAGCGTGTGGGTGAGCGTGTGGGTGAGCGTGTGGGTGAGCGAGTGGGGTGAGCGTGTGGGTGAGCGTGTGGGTGAGCGTGCGGGTGAGCGTGTGGGGTGAGCGTGTGGGTGAGCGTGTGGGTGAGCGTGTGGGTGAGCGTGTGGGTGAGCGTGCGGGTGAGCGTGCGGGTGAGCGTGTGGGTGAGCGTGTGGGTGAGCGTGTGGGTGAGCGTGTGGGTGAGCGTGTGGGTGAGCGAGTGGGTGAGCGTGTGGGTGAGCGTGTGGGGTGAGCGTGTGGGTGAGCGTGTGGGTGAGCGTGTGGGTGAGCGTGTGGGTGAGCGTGTGGGTGAGCGTGTGGGTGAGCGAGTGGGTGAGCGTGTGGGTGAGCGTGTGGGTGAGCGTGTGGGTGAGCGTGCGGGTGAGCGTGTGGGTGAGCGTGTGGGTGAGCATGTGGGTGAGCGTGTGGGGTGAGCGTGTGGGGTGAGCGTGCGGGTGAGCGTGCGGGTGAGCGTGTGGGTGAGCGTGCGGGTGAGCGTGTGGGGTGAGCGTGTGGGTGAGCGTGTGGGTGAGCGTGTGGGTGAGCGTGTGGGTGAGCGAGTGGGGTGAGCGTGTGGGTGAGCGTGTGGGGTGAGCGTGTGGGTGAGCGTGTGGGTGAGCGTGTGGGGTGAGCGTGTGGGTGAGCGTGTGGGGTGAGCGTGTGGGGTGAGCGTGTGGGGTGAGCGTGTGGGTGAGCGTGTGGGTGAGCGTGTGGGTGAGCGTGTGGGTGAGTGGGTGAGCGTGCGGGTGAGCGTGTGGGTGAGCGTGTGGGTGAGCGTGTGGGTGAGCGTGTGGGTGAGCGTGTGGGTGAGCGTGTGGGTGAGCGTGTCCTCCGCCCACCCCACCTCCGTCACGTCGGTTTTGTTGAGCTCCTTGAGGCTGCCGAGCGCCGCCTCCAGCGCTGGCAGGGCCTGCGCGAGGTCCCGCTCCGCATCGTCGGCCATCTCCTGCGCCAGAGCCGCGCTGGCGCTCGCCTTGTGCTGCTCCTCACTCACGGAGCGGCGAGACTCCTCGGCTAGCGCCACCTCCGCCTGGACCACACACACACAGACAGACACACTGAAACACACACACACACACAGACACACACAGACACACACACTGAAACACACAGAGATACACACACACACAGACACACACACAGACACACGCACACACACACACACGCACACACACACTGAAACACACAGAGATACACACACAGATACACACACACGCACACAGAGACACACAGACACACACAGACACACACACACACAGACACACATACAGAAACACAGACACACACACACACTGACACACACACACACACAGATACACACAGACACACACACACACACAGACACACACACAAAGACGACACACACACAGACACACACACACACACACAGATACACACAGACACACACACACACAGACACACAGACACACACAGAGATACACCCACACAGAAACACACACACACAGACACACACACACACAGACAGCTCAGCTCTGGGCTCCCACGTAGCCGAGTAATGATTTCCCTCCAGGTGTCACCCCGTGTGTGCCTCTGTCTCGCGAGGTGGCCGAGCAGGCCAATCCGTGACCTGCACAAACGTGGCCACAGCCAGGGGGCGTACCCAGGAATGAGCCACCCCCGTAGCTCCGTCTCTGGTGCATGCCGCTCCGCGGCATGCTCCTCTCGACTCCCAGCGCGAGGCCCTCAACGTGCCGAGCTGGCTGACCCGTCGGTGGCCCGCCACCTCAGAGCTCCGCCTGAGGTGCATTCCAAGCCCGCCGCGGGAATGCTCCGGGGTTCAACGCGATCCATCGGGAGATTTGCCCGTCCCTGTCCCCCCCCCCCCGGCAAGGGTGACCTTCCACCATCCGAGTTGGTGCCTCACGACGATGGCTCACGATGATGGGTTGGATCGCTCCGGCACACCGGGCATCAGTCCGCCTCTCGTCCCGGGTGACGTTTCAGCATTTATTTTAATTTCCCCTCCCCCCCCCTCCCCGATCGCAGCATTTGCACGCTGGCCACCAGGCGTGGCCGCCTTGCCGCTAATGCCGTGGTCTTCGGGGAGGCCGTTCTTAAGTTCGCCCGGGCGGCGGCGAACTGGCTCGGGCCAATCCCCGTGTTGGATCTCGCAATCAGCTAAGGCCTCCGCTCGAGAGGCGGCCGCCCGTCCGCTACGGTGACGGTGGAAAACGCTTCTTTCTCGCAATTGCACTGCTGGTCGCGACCGCAGGGGGACGGGGTAGGGGGTGGGGGGGGAAGGCGTCCGTCGGCAAAAAAACGACCCTTTCGCTTTGCTGGGCCTGGAGCGCGTCGAGACACACACACACACACACACCATCCAGCCGGTAAGCGCCTGCGAACGTGCTGGCGAAGGTACCGGAGGGTCGGCGGCTCCTGGGCAGCCGCGGACCTGGGCACCGTCAACGTAATGGGATTGGACGACGGCACGTGATCCACGTCTCCCGCTCGGCTCCGAAACGCTTCACGCTCCCGTCTGTCCGACGCGCGATGTCCGAGCCCCTGGGGGAGTCCGTCTCCGTCTCCGTCCGTCCGTCCGTCCGTCTCTCTCTCTCTCAGCCGCACGGCGAAGCAATTCCCCGCCGGCAAGGGCCCATCTCGGGAGGATCTCCGCACGGTGCGTCGGGGATTCTCAGAATCGGAGGCGCTTACACCAGTGGAAACCTCGCTTGCCAGTTGACAAAATGTGATCACTGGTTTTATCTGGGCTTGGCTGTGTTCGCTCCAGCGCTGTCCTACCAGACAGTCTCGTCCCTTCACCTGATGAAGGCCGCTTTGTGTCGCGGCCGAAACGTCGCGAGAATTTCATCGCGTTATTTTAGTTGATCAATTTCTTATTTTATTCTCATTCTACGTGGGGGTGGTGACTTTACCGAAAGAACCAAAGAAGATTATTGGGTTTTTTTTACCCTTTTATCTGGCAACAAAACTGGCAGCTTTGTTTTTTTTTACACACGAGGAGCCATGTTTACATTGACCACGATACCTGCGGTCGGATACGCGAACACAAAAACCAACAACTCTGATAATATATGTGGCGCTGTCCATGAAATTGATTGGTCCACACCCGAGACGGCTTTCTTTAGAGGCCCTTAAGTCTCACGTTGGTGTTGGACCAGAAGACGCCAAAAGGCGTCACACAACTCAAAGGCGATGCACCATCAGAGTATGAGAGCTCGGGGTCAAGCATTTACACAACATTGGAAACCTCGTTTGCCAGTAAACAAAATATGATAATTGGTTTTTTACCCTTTTATCTGGCAACAAAACTGACACCTTTTTTTACACGAGGAGCCATGTTTACATTGACCACGATACCTGCGGTCGGAACGCGAACAAAAACCAACAATTCTGATAATGTATGTGGCGCTGTCCCTGAAATTGATTGGTCCACACCCGAGACGGCTTTCTTTAGAGGCCCTTAAGTCTCACGTTGGTGTTGGACCAGAAGACGCCAAAAGGCGTCGCACAACTCAAAGACGATGCACCATCCTTGTAAAAAAGCTGCCAGTTTTGTCGCCAGATAAAAGGGTAAAAAAACCAATTATCATATTTTGTTAACTGGCAAACGAGGTTTCCAACGTTGTGTAAAATGCTTGACCCCGAGCTCTCATACTCTGATGGTGCATCGCCTTTGAGTTGTGCGACGCCTTTTGGCGTCTTCTGGTCCAACACCAACGTGAGACTTAAGGGCCTCTAAAGAAAGCCGTCTCGGGTGTGGACCAATCAATTTCAGGGACAGCGCCACATACATTATCAGAGTTGATTTAAAGCTTTCGTGACTGCAGTAATTCGTATTCTTAGCTCTTTCGATAAAGTCACGTTGAAGGGAAATAATAAAATATATATAAAACGTTTCGACCGTTTGCGTTACGGTCGAAACGTCGCGAGAATTTTTGTTATTGTTTTATATATATTTTATTACTTTATTGTTTCCCTTCAACGTGGTGACTTTACCGAAAGAGCTAAGAATATTATCAGAGTTGTTGTTGTTGTTGTTTTTTCCTTTGCGTATCCGACCGCAGGTATCGTGGTCAACGTGAACATGGCTCCTCGTGTGTAAAAACGAAAAAAAAAAAAGCCGTCAGTTTTGTTTTGCCATCACAATCGGAAACTCGAGTCGGATCGAAGCAGGGCAGCGCCCATTGGCCGTCGCCGCTCCCGGCCCTTCCCAAGGATCCACGCTCTTCGGTGCTATTCGGCAGAGTCGCGTGGGTACAAAAAAAAAACAACAACGAGGCGACGAACAAAAAATATCACGGAGAAGGGAAACAAGGCGCCTTGACAAAAGGAATTAGCATAAAAAAATTGAGCGTTTGATTGGCCGACTTAGCGTAGAGGCGGTGTACGTGCGTGTAAACATGCCGGTTGACGCGGGGGGAGGCGGAGGGGGAGTCTACCTATTGGTGGTGTGAAAAAGGGAATTTTATAAGAGCCGCGAAAATGTTTGGGGTTACCGCTACTTGTGAAAACAAAATATATGCTGTAGCATTGAAAAATTTAGTTGAACGTTTGGTTCCGATTCAGAACATCTTTCCAATGGTTGCTTAATTTGAAACCGTCCCCCTCGGTTGGAATTGTTGCCTCTGCTTTGTAGATCTTGTTTCCTCGCGCACGGCCTAAGGGGTCCGCGGTCCGAGCTTGGCTCTGCGTTTCAACTCCAGCAGCTGTCCTCGAGACGGCGCTGGCCCCTTCACCTGACGAGGGCCGCTTGTGTCGTGGCCGAAACGTCGCGATTTCCCGCGTTGTTTAACTTTTTTATTTTTTTGACCTACTACGTGACTTTACCCAATAGAACCAAAGGAGTACCTCTCTTGCAGCTGACGGGCTGAGAAGCTCGTCTTTGAGGTTTCCCCCCCTACCTGCCGGGTCGAAAAGCCGCTCTGCCCATTATCACGATTCCCGCCACGGTCCGGCTTGTCGCCTTTTTCCCCGGTGACAACGACGACGACGGCGACGATGGCGTCTCCCCCCAGTTCCGCGGGGAAGGTCCTCGTCGTTCCAGATGCTGGCCACGAGCGAGCTGAAGGTGTCCCCCCCCCCCCCCCTCCAGCAGACGCCAATCTCGGCAGGCACCCCTGCTTTAGAGTACCAGCCTCTCTTTCCATTCTCCATCTGCCCCAGCGCCGTTGGTTCTCGGGCCAAGCGCTCAGCGCTGGAGTGTTTCACGGAAGCTCGCGCTCAGTGTAGAAGCGCCTGCACAACAGCGTCGCACTCCAAGAGGCTGCTGCGGTGTGCTGTAGCGTGGGGGGGGGTACGGCAGACTGGCGCGCTGTAGCGTGTGTGTACTATAGTGTGCGCGTGTGTGTGTGTGTGTGCGCGTGTGACTGTGTGTGTGTGTGTGCGCGTGGGGGAACGGTGGTGTAGCGGTTAGCGCGCTACTCTGCGCTACGAACCCGGCGACCCCGGGGTTCCGATTCCCGCTCACGGCCAACACCACCAGGTGACGATCGTCTGAACCGGTCCCGGGCCTCCTCCCCTAGGTCGACTCGGCCTCAAATGAGCACCTGGTGCGGTGTGTATTAAACATCGCCACTGGGGAGACAAAGGCGGCCGGGCGTGGTTGCTGGCCACCCACCCCCTCTCGCGCGTCCGTCCCGGCCTCCATAGGCGCTGCTCGCTAGCGGCGCTTGCCCCTGCAGCCTGTTGAGGCCACACGGGGGGATCTTTGTCTTTGTATCTTTGCGTGCCGTGGCGGTGGAGGCGGTGGAGGCGGTGGTGGCGGTGGAGGCGGTGGTGGCATGAGTGGCCGCGGGGGTGCGCGTAGATCAGTGCGCGTGTAACAACTCGGAGCGACGATGTCATAATCAGCGCCACTTGACCCAACGTCCCCCCCCCCGCCCACCCGCCCCGTTTCTCGAGCCTCCTCGTTCCAGAACGGGGGGCTGCTTCGACACTTCAACGCAGCAATTCTCGACGAGCCAACTCCTTCGTCGAGACGCCCTGCCCCCCCCCCCCCCCCCGCCCCCGCCGAGCTGAAAAAGAGGCGGCGAATCTTAGCGGCGTTCGCTGGCGGGGGCGCCGACAGTTCTGTTCCTTCGCCTGCAGAGGGCCGCGACTTTTAGCCGTTTCATTTTTGCTACCCACGTGGCTTTAGCGAGTAGAACCCAAGAGCGCGGGGCTCCCCTTCGGCTAATCCCCGTCATTCCCACCCAACAGCTACTCTCTCTCTCTCTCTCTTTCTCCGTTTTCCCCACCCCATGCCGTGACAAGTCTTGCCTCCCGACCAACCGCCGTGCAAACCTTGGGTTTTGCCCACGAGTAGCCGTCGGCCTGCGTTATCGCCTTGGTGCCACTGTTCGGGCAATTACAGCCGCCACAGGGGCTGGTAAAAAAAAAATAATCCTCCACGCTGCCGCTCTGTCCAACGAGCAGCCCGAACTCAAGCAACGAAGTGATCTCGTGCTGGAGACCAGGGTGGCCGGTGTCCGTGACGCCTTCTGGCCAAACTCCACCCTGGCAGAGCCAGGAGACTGAACCCCCCACCTCCTCTCTCCTCCTCCTACCGAGGGTTCCTCCAGGAACAGCAGAGCAACCGAGATTGGCCACGTGGAATGTTGGGGACTCTCAACGCGGAGGAGAGGCTGCCGCTCCCCTTGTCAGGAGACGGACCGGTACCACGTGGGCCTCTGCTACCTGGCTCCGATCTTCATGAGGGGGTGGACACAATTCTCCACTCGGGGGCAGGAAACTGCTCGTGTATGTAGATGGTGGCGATGGTGGTAGGGTAGCTGTATAGCTCTGTGTAGCTGTGTAGGTGTATAGGTGTAGGTGTGCAGCTGTGGAGTGACGTGGTACAGGAGGACGTGGAGCTGAGTGGACTTGCCGATGACCGGTACCAGCGGTGTCAAGATCGGCCTCAGCGGAGGAGGCTCGTGAAGGATGCTACTGGGCAGTTGGAGGAAGTCGCCCTCCAACAACAACGGAGGGCGGAGGAGCGTCGCTCACAACAACGAGCGGAGCGCCGGGTGGCTAAAGCACCGCAGGTTGGCACAGTAGGGGGCACAGGTGGTGCATCAGCCAGTAGTGATCTCGGTCAGTCGACCCGTGGCACCTGCTGGGTCTGCCCCGTGACCTCCTGCCCGCGGGCGTTCGACACTTCACGTGGCCTCAGGGTGCACATAGCCTGGCACAAGCGTCGTGGTGACGTCACCGCCACTTAGTGGCGAATGGCGCTTGTTGTTGTCGTTGTTGTGTGTTGCTATAGGTGTGTAGCTGTGTAGGTGTATAGGTGTAGCTGTGTAGGTGTATGGGTGTAGCTGTGTAGGTGTATGGGTGTAGCTGTGTAGGTGTATGGGTGTAGCTGTGTAGGTGTATGGGTGTAGCTGTGTAGGTGTATAGGTGTAGCTGTGTAGGTTTTTGGGTGTAGCTGTGTTGCTGTAGGTGTGTAGCTGTGTAGGTGTATAGGTGTAGCTGTGTAGGTGTATAGGTGTAGCTGTGTAGGTGTAGCTGTGTAGGTGTATGGGTGTAGCTGTGTAGGTGTATGGGTGTAGCTGTGTAGGTGTATGGGTGTAGCTGTGTAGGTGTATAGGTGTAGCTGTGTAGGTGTATGGGTGTAGCTGTGTAGGTGTATAGGTGTAGCTGTGTAGGTGTATAGGTGTAGCTGTGTAGGTGTATGGGTGTAGCTGTGTAGGTGTATGGGTGTAGCTGTGTAGGTGTATGGGTGTAGCTGTGTAGGTGTATAGGTGTAGCTGTGTAGGTGTATGGGTGTAGCTGTGTAGGTGTATAGGTGTAGCTGTGTAGGTGTATAGGTGTAGCTGTGTAGGTGTATAGGTGTAGCTGTGTAGGTGTATGGGTGTAGCTGTGTAGGTGTATAGGTGTAGCTGTGTAGGTGTATAGGTGTAGCTGTGTAGGTGTATAGGTGTAGCTGTGTAGGTGTAGCTGTGTAGGTGTATAGGTGTAGCTCTGTAGGTGTATGGGTGTAGCTGTGTAGGTGTAGCTGTGTAGGTGTATAGGTGTAGCTGTGTAGGTGTATAGGTGTAGCTGTGTAGGTGTATAGGTGTAGCTGTGTAGGTGTATGGGTGTAGCTGTGTAGGTGTATAGGTGTAGCTGTGTAGGTGTATAGGTGTAGCTGTGTAGGTGTATGAGTGTAGCTGTGTAGGTGTATAGGTGTAGCTGTGTAGGTGTATAGGTGTAGCTGTGTAGATGTATAGGTGTAGCTGTGTAGGTGTATGGGTGTAGCTGTGTAGGTGTATAGTTGTAGCTGTGTAGGTGTATGGGTGTAGCTGTGTAGGTGTATGGGTGTAGCTGTGTAGGTGTATAGGTGTAGCTGTGTAGGTGTATGGGTGTAGCTGTGTAGGTGTATAGGTACAGCTGTGTAGGTGTATAGGTGTAGCTGTGTAGGTGTATAGGTGTAGCTGTGTAGGTGTATGGGTGTAGCTGTGTAGGTGTATAGGTGTAGCTGTGTAGGTGTATGGGTGTAGCTGTGTAGGTGTATAGGTGGAGCTGTGTAGGTGTATGGGTGTAGCTGTGTAGGTCTATAGGTGTAGCTGTGTAGGTGTATGGGTGTGGCTGTGTAGGTGTATGGGTGTAGCTGTGTAGGTGTATGGGTGTAGCTGTGTAGGTGTATAGGTGTAGCTGTGTAGGTGTATAGGTGTAGCTGTGTAGGTGTATGGGTGCAGCTGTGTAGGTGTATAGGTGTAGCTGTGTAGGTGTATGGGTGTAGCTGTGTAGGTGTATAGGTGTAGCTGTGTAGGTGTATAGGTGTAGCTGTGTAGGTGTATAGGTGTAGCTGTGTAGGTGTATGGGTGCAGCTGTGTAGGTGTATAGGTGTAGCTGTGTAGGTGTATGGGTGTAGCTGTGTAGGTGTATAGGTGTAGCTGTGTAGGTGTATGGGTGTAGCTGTGTAGGTGTATAGGTGTAGCTCTGTAGGTGTATAGGTGTAGCTGTGTAGGTGTATGGGTGTAGCTGTGTAGGTGTATAGGTGTAGCTGTGTAGGTGTATGGGTGTAGCTGTGTAGGTGTATGGGTGTAGCTGTGTAGGTGTATAGGTGTAGCTGTGTAGGTGTATAGGTGTAGCTGTGTAGGTGTATAGGTGCAGCTGTGTAGGTGTATAGGTGTAGCTGTGTAGGTGTATAGGTGTAGCTGTGTAGGTGTATGGGTGTAGCTGTGTAGGTGTATGGGTGTAGCTGTGTAGGTGTATAGGTGTAGCTGTGTAGGTGTATAGGTGTAGCTGTGTAGGTGTATAGGTGTAGCTGTGTAGGTGTATGGGTGTAGCTGTGTAGGTGTATAGGTGTAGCTGTGTAGGTGTATAGGTGTAGCTGTGTAGGTGTATAGGTGTAGCTGTGTAGGTGTATAGGTGTAGCTGTGTAGGTGTATGGGTGTAGCTGTGTAGGTGTATAGGTGTAGCTGTGTAGGTGTATAGGTGTAGCTGTGTAGGTGTATAGGTGTAGCTGTGTAGGTGTATGGGTGTAGCTGTGTAGGTGTAAGGATGTAGCTGTGTAGGTGTATAGGTGTAGCTGTGTAGGTGTATGGGTGTAGCTGTGTAGGTGTATAGGTGTAGCTGTGTAGGTGTATAGGTGTAGCTGTGTAGGTGTATAGGTGTAGCTGTGTAGGTGTATGGGTGTAGCTGTGTAGGTGTATAGGTGCAGCTGTGTAGGTGTATAGGTGCAGCTGTGTAGGTGTATAGGTGTAGCTGTGTAGGTGTATGGGTGCAGCTGTGTAGGTGTATAGGTGTAGCTGTGTAGGTGTATGGGTGTAGCTGTGTAGGTGTATAGGTGTAGCTGTGTAGGTGTATGGGTGTAGCTGTGTAGGTGTATAGGTGTAGCTGTGTAGGTGTATGGGTGTAGCTGTGTAGGTGTATGGGTGTAGCTGTGTAGGTGTATGGGTCTAGCTGTGTAGGTGTATGGGTGTAGCTGTGTAGGTGTATGGGTGTAGCTGTGTAGGTGTATAGGTGCAGCTGTGTAGGTGTATAGGTGCAGCTGTGTAGGTGTATAGGTGTAGCTGTGTAGGTGTATGGGTGTAGCTGTGTAGGTGTATCTGTGTAGGTATATAGGTGTAGCTGTGTAGGTGTATAGGTGTAGCTGTGTAGGTGTATAGGTGTAGCTGTGTAGGTGTATGGGTGTAGCTGTGTAGGTGTATGGGTGTAGCTGTGTAGGTGTATAGGTGTAGCTGTGTAGGTGTATAGGTGTAGCTGTGTAGGTGTATAGGTGTAGCTGTGTAGGTGTATAGGTGTAGCTGTGTAGGTGTATGGGTGTAGCTGTGTAGGTGTATGGGTGTAGCTGTGTAGGTGTATAGGTGTAGCTGTGTAGGTGTATAGGTGTAGCTGTGTAGGTGTATGGGTGTAGCTGTGTAGGTGTATAGGTGTAGCTGTGTAGGTGTATGGGTGTAGCTGTGTAGGTGTATCTGTGTAGGTATATAGGTGTAGCTGTGTAGGTGTATAGGTGTAGCTGTGTAGGTGTATAGGTGTAGCTGTGTAGGTGTATGGGTGTAGCTGTGTAGGTGTATGGGTGTAGCTGTGTAGGTGTATAGGTGTAGCTGTGTAGGTGTATAGGTGTAGCTGTGTAGGTGTATGGGTGTAGCTGTGTAGGTGTATAGGTGTAGCTGTGTAGGTGTATAGGTGTAGCTGTGTAGGTGTATAGGTGTAGCTGTGTAGGTGTATGGGTGTAGCTGTGTAGGTGTATGGGTGTAGCTGTGTAGGTGTATAGGTGTAGCTGTGTAGGTGTATAGGTGTAGCTGTGTAGGTGTATGGGTGTAGCTGTGTAGGTGTATAGGTGTAGCTGTGTAGGTGTATAGGTGTAGCTGTGTAGGTGTATGGGTGTAGCTGTGTAGGTGTATAGGTGTAGCTGTGTAGGTGTATGGGTGTAGCTGTGTAGGTGTATAGGTGTAGCTGTGTAGGTGTATAGGTGTAGCTGTGTAGGTGTATAGGTGTAGCTGTGTAGGTGTATAGGTGTAGCTGTGTAGGTGTAGCTGTGTAGGTGTATAGGTGTAGCTCTGTAGGTGTATGGGTGTAGCTGTGTAGGTGTAGCTGTGTAGGTGTATAGGTGTAGCTGTGTAGGTGTATAGGTGTAGCTGTGTAGGTGTATAGGTGCTGCCACTAAATCCGCAGGCTGTGTGTGGCCCCAACCGTAATCTTCTCCATGGTGAGCTCCGTCTCCCGCGCAGCTTCCAGAAGCTGCGGCTTCATCGCCTCCAGCTCCTGCTGTAGGCCAGCCACGTCCTGTGCTGTCTGTAACAGCTGCACACACACACACACAGATAGACATCACTTACACCTGTAGCGCCTACACCACCTGTAGCACCTACACCACCTGTAGCACCTACACCACCTGTAGCACCTACACCACCACCTACACCTGTACCACCTACACCACCTACACCTGTAGCACCTACACCACCACCACCTACACCTGTAGCACCCACACCACCACCTACACCTGTAGCACCTACACCTGTAGCACCTACACCACCTGTAGCACATACACCACCTGTAGCATCACCACCACCTACACCTGTAGCACCAACACCACCACCTACACCTGTAGCACCTACACCTGTAGCACCTACACCACCTGTAGCACCTACACCACCTGTAGCACCTACACCACCTGTAGCACCTACACCACCACCACCTACACCTGTACCACCTACACCACCACCTACACCTGTAGCACCACCACCACCACAACCTACACCTGTAGCATCCCACACCACTACCACCTACACCTGTAGCACCAACACCACCACCTACACCTGTAGCGCCTACACCTGTAGCACCTACACCACCTGTAGCACCTACACCACCACCTACACCTGTAGCACCTACACCTGTAGCACCTACACCACCACCACCTACACCTGTAGCAACACCACCACCACCTACACCTGTAGCACCTACACCACCACCTACACCTGTAGCACCTACACCACCACCTACACCTGTAGCACCTACACCACCTGTAGCACCTACACCACCACCTACACCTGTAGCACCTACACCACCTACACCTGTAGCACCTACACCTGTAACACCTACACCACCTGCACCACCTACACCTGTAGCACCTACACCATCACCACCTACACCTGTAACACCACCTACTACACCTGTAGCACCTACACCTGTAACACCACCACCTGCACCTGTAGCACCTACATCACCTACACCACCACCACCTACTCCTGTAACACCTACACCTGTACCACCTACACCACCTGCACCACCTACACCTGTATCAGGTACACCACCTACACCACCATCTACACCACCTACACCACCGCCTACACCACCACCTTCACCTGTACCACCTACACCTGTACAACCTACACCACCTATACCATCAATGCCACCTACACCTGTACCATCACCAACTATACCACCATCTACACCTGTACCACCGACACCTGCACCAGCTACACCTGTGTAAGTCTTTGTGTGAGTCGGTGAGTGACTCTTTGTGTGAGTCTGTGTGTGAATCTGTGTGTGAGTCTGTGTGTGTGTGAATCAGTCGAGCGGCAATATCTTTTCATCGGTTGCGTAACGCTGTGTGGAAGCTACCTGGTCTGTCGCTCCGCACTAAGCTTCAGGTCTTCTCGGCCACGGTCATTCCCTCCCTTCTCTACGCTTGTGAAACGTGGACCCCCCTAATGGAACATCTTCGCCGGTTAGAAACATTTAGGCTGGCCTGCCTACGATCCATCCTGGGTTTAACCAGACTGAATTGTGTGAGGAGCTCACAAATGCTTGAAAGATCTGGGCAGGGTCCCATCGGTGAGCTCCTCCGGCAGGCAAGGCTGCGATGGCTGGGTCATGTAGCCCGCATGCCCAGCCACCGCATGCCGAAACAGCTTTTGTTTGGCCGGATTGAGGGGGCTAAGCGGGCGCGACACGGGCTAGAGAAGAGATGGAGTGATGTGGTACAGGAGGACGTGGAGCTGAGTGGACTTGCCGATGACTGGTACCAGCGGTGTCAAGATCGGCCTCTGTGGAGGAGGCTCGTGAAGGATGCTACTGGGCAGTTGGAGGCAGTCGCCCTCCAACAACAACGGAGGGCGGAGGAGCGACGCTCACAACAGCGAGCGGAGCGCCGGGTGGCTAAAGCACAGCAGGTTGGCACAGTAGGGGGCACAGGTGGTGCATCAGCCAGTCATCTCAGTCAGTCGACCCGTGGCACCTGGGTCTGCCCCGTGACATCCTGCCAGCGGGCGTTCGACACTTCACGTGGCCTCAGGGTGCACATAGCCTGGCACAAGCGTCGTGGTGACGTCACTGCCACTTAGTGGCGAATGGCGGTTGTTGTTGTTGTGTGTGAGTCTGTGTGTGAGTCTGAATGTGAGTCTGTGTGTGAGTCTGTGTGTGTGTGAGTCTGTGTGTGTGAGAGTCAGTGTGTGTGTGAGTCTGTGTGTGAGTCTGAATGTGAGTCTGTGTGTGAGTCTGTGTGTGTGTGAGTCTGTGTGTGAGTCTGAATGTGAGTCTGTGTGTGAGTCTGTGTGTGTGAGTCTGTGTGTGTGTGTATGTGAGTCTGTGTGTGAGTCTGAATGTGAGTCTGTGTGTGAGTCTGAATGTGAGTCTGTGTGTGACTCTGTGTGTGTGGGTGAGTCTGTGTGTGAGTCTGAATGTGAGTCTGTGTGTGTGAGTCTGTGAGTCTGTGTGTATGTGAGTGTGTGTGAGTCTGTGTGTGTGTGAGTCTGTGTGTGAGTCTGAATGTGAGTCTGTGTGTGTGTGTGAGTCTGTGAGTCTGTGTGTATGTGAGTCTGTGTGTGAGTCTGTGTGTGTGTGAGTCTGTGTGTGTGTGAGTCTGTGTGTGTGTGAGTCTGTGAGTCTGTGTGTATGTGAGTCTGTGTGTGAGTCTGTGTGTGTGTGTGTGAGTCTGTGAGTCTGTGTGTATGTGAGTGTGTGTGAGTCTGTGTGTGTGTCTGTGTGAGTCTGTGAGTCTGTGTGTGTGTGTGAGTCTGTGAGTCTGTGCGTATGTGAGTGTGTGTGAGTCTGTGTGTATGTGTGTGTGAGTCTGTGTGTGTGTGTCTGTGTGAGTCTGTGAGTCTGTGTGTATGTGAGTCTGTGTGTGAGTCTGTGTGTGTGTGTGTCTGTGTGAGTCTGTGAGTCTGTGTGTGTGAGTCTGTGTGTGTATGTGAGTCTGTGTGTGAGTCTGTGTGTGTGTGAGTCTGTGTGTGTGTATGTGAGTCTGTGTGTGAGTCTGTGTGTGTGTGTGTCTGTGTGAGTCTGTGAGTCTGTGTGTGTGTGTGAGTCTGTGTGTGTGTATGTGAGTCTGTGTGTGAGTCTGTGTGTGTGTGAGTCTGTGTGTGTGTGTGAGTCTGTGTGTGTGAGTCTGTGTGTGTGTGAGTCTGTGTGTGTGTGTGAGTCTGTGTGTGTGTGAGTCTCTGTGTGTGTATGTGAGTCTGTCCGGCAAAACAACCCCCTACCTCCTCGCGGTGCCGGACGGGCAACTCTGTCGTGGACAGTGCTGTGGGGGGAGATCCAATTTTGATTGGCTCCTCCCCTCATGGCATATGTGTCCACCACAGGGGCTAAACGGGGGCTCTGGACGGGTGCGAGGGGCTGGTAACCCCTCCACCTTCAATTAATTACCACGAAACCACGAGTTAAACTGAAATATGTAACTAATAAGCTTGTGCCGGAGGCCCCGGGGGGCCAGGCGTCTATGACGTCTCCTGGCCAAACCCCAATTGGCAGAGCCAGGAGATTGAATACCTACCCTCGGGGCTACTCCAGAAACAACGAAAAGCCACTACGGGTGGCCACGTGGAATGTTCGAACGCTCACTGCAGAGGAGAGGCTGCCACTCCTCTGTCGGGAGCTGGACCGGTACCGCCTGGATCTATGTGGCATTCAGGAGGTCCGGTGGACCGGCTCTGGCTCCTGCCACCATGAGGGGTGGACAGTCCTCTACTCGGGGCAGCAGACTGCCAAACAACAGGGTGTGGGTCTTCTTTTGAACAGAAGAATGAAGGGGGCGTGGGAGCGTGGCGGTGAGGTGTGGGAAGCTGTAAGCCCCAGGCTACTTTGGGCTCGCCTTCCCATCAACCGGAGGCGAGGAATGGTGGTCGTGGTTACTTATGCCCCCACCGAAGATGAACATCCGTGGAGGGATGCAGGCAAAGCCGATGAGTCAGATGCCTTCTATGACCTCCTGTCGCAGGTGCTGGCTAAAGTGGCCCCTCGGGATAGAGTCATCATGTTGGGTGACTTCAATGCCCGAGTTGGTCATGATACTGGCACCTGGTCTGGAGTGATTGGAGGGCATGGGCCAGATCAGCTCAATAACAACGGTAGGAGGCTGCTAGATTTTTGTGCAGCCCATGGGCTTGTAATTACCAACACGCTGTTCCGGCATCGGCGCATCCACACAACATCATGGATGCATGCCGGGTCCAAGCAAGAACATCTGCTGGACTACATAGTGACGGACCAGCGAATGCGAGCCCATGTCCGTGACACCAGGACCTACCGTGGAGCTGATCTGCCCTCTGACCATCGACTAGTCATCTGTAAGATGCGCCTGCCATTCTTCCACTCCGGTGGTGGGTGTACACCCAGGACCACATTCCAACATAAAGTGGCCTGGTCTCAGTTATCTGATGAAAGTTGCAAGCGAGAATTACATCATCGCTTGCGGCTGGCATTGGCATCGTCCCCGACTCCTCCTGATGTCGAGCGTAAATGGGCGAGGTTTAGGACTGTCACTCATGCAGCTGCAATGGCTGCTTTGGGTACACGGTCCAGACCTCCCCAGAGACCCTGGCTGACAAAGGAGGTGTTCAGGATGGTTGAGAAAAAGCAACAGGCCCACTGTCATCGGCTACAGAATCCCACGTTAGAGAATGAGGAGGCTTACCGCAGCCTTCGCTCGGAGGTTCGGAGAGCCGTGAGGCGCTGCAATGATGGGTGGTGGTCGCGGGTTGCTGAGTAGATGGAGTCTGCCTCAGTGGCCGGTTATCACAAATCTCTATTTAACTCCATCAAAAAAGTAACCTGCAGCGCCACACCTATTACCATCATTAGGGGAAAAAACGGTGATCTAATCTCCGACCCCCAGGAACAGGTTCGCAGATTTGCTGAGCATTTCTGTGAGGTCCTGGGGGAGGGAAAATCCCTCAGCCAGGAAAACATCGTGGCACAAAGTGAGGATGACCCTGCTGAGGCTGTGGTGCCTCAAATATTGGAAGAAGTCACCCCCTGAGGAAGTATTGAAGGCGATCCGGAGTCTGAGACCGGGAAAGGCAGCGGGCAGAGATGATCTCCCAAGCAAAATGCTGAGGGAGGGTGGCGTTTGTGCACAGACTGCCCTATATGACATCATAACAACAGTCTGGACCACTGGACGGGTTCCGCAGGATTGGAAAGATGCCCTGGTGGTCCCCCTTTTTAAGAAGGGGGACCGCACAGACTGTAACAACTACAGGGGCATCTAACTCCTCAGTGTGCCAGGAAAGGTCCTGGCAAGGATTATTCAACATTGCCTTGCCAGGCACGCTGAGGAGAGGCTTGCGGAGCCCCAATGCGGTTTCAGGAAAGGGCGGTCCTGCACAGATGCCATATTTTCTGTCCGTCTGCTACAGCAGAGGTGTAGGGAATCCAACAAGACCTACATCTCTGCTTTATTGACCTGGTCAAGGCCTATGATACTATCAGTAGGCCTGGGCTCTGGGTCGTTCTTCGTGCTTTTGGAGTACCTGATCCTCTGCTCACGATCATTAAGGACCTTCATGATGGTGAGCGGGCCCGGGTAAAACTACGTGGCCGGGAGTCAGAGCCATTCCCTGTACACCTTGGGGTGCGACAGGGATGTCCTCTGGCTCCCACATTATTTAACATCTATTTTGACCACGTAGTTCGTGAAGCCTTCAATAGCTGTACTGGGGGAATCTCCATATGGTACAGATATAATGGGAGGCTAATCGATGCCCGGGTGCGGTCAAGGGATGGCTCCCTATTGCTCAACCACGTTATGTATGCTGATGACTTGGTAATAGCTGCTCAGTCAGAGGAGGAGTTGGAGACGCTGCTGCTGAGACTGGAGCGTGCCACTAAGAAGTGGGGCCTTACCATCAGCCCCACCAAAACTAAGCACCTGCCTGGGTATTTTGTACCATCGGACACTCCACCCCCACAACTCCCAATCGGTGATGGGGCAGTTGTGGAGAGAGTGGAGAGTTTCCCATACCTGGGCAGTGTGCTTATGACCGGCTCCAGTTTAACAGCAGAGGTCTCACTCCGAATCAGTCGAACGGCAATATCTTTTCATCGGTTGCGTAACGCTGTGTGGAAGCTACCTGGTCTGTCGCTCCGCACTAAGCTTCAGGTCTTCTCGGCCACGATCATTCCCTCCCTTCTCTACGCTTGCGAAACGTGGACCCCCCTAATGGAACATCTTCGCCGGTTAGAAACATTTAGGCTGACCTGCCTACGATCCATCCTGGGTTTAACCAGACTGGATTGTGTGAGGAGCTCACAAATCCTTGAAAGATCTGGGCAGGGTCCCATCGGTGAGCTCCTCCGGCAGGCAAGGCTGCGATGGCTGGGTCATGTAGCCCGCATGCCCAGCCACCGCATGCCGAAACAGCTTTTGTTTGGCCGGATTGAGGGGGCTAAGCGGGCGCGGCACGGGCTAGAGAAGAGATGGAGTGATGTGGTGCAGGAGGACGTGGAGCTGAGTGGACTTGCCGATGACTGGTACCAGCGGTGTCAAGATCGGCCTCTGTGGAGGAGGCTCGTGAAGGATGCTACTGGGCAGTTGGAGGCAGTCGCCCTCCAACAACAACGGAGGGCGGAGGAGCGACGCTCACAACAGCGAGCGGAGCGCCTGGTGGCTAAAGCACAGCAGGTTGGCACAGTAGGGGGCACAGGTGGTGCATCAGCCAGTCATCTCAGTCAGTCGACCCGTGGCACCTGGGTCTGCCCCGTGACCTCCTGCCAGCGGGCGTTCGACACTTCACGTGGCCTCAGGGTGCACATAGCCTGGCACAAGCGTCGTGGTGACGTCACCGCCACTTAGTGGCGAATGGCGGTTGTTGTTGTTGTTGTGTGTGAGTCTGTGTGTGTGTGTAGACTCAACTTATCCAGCCCACCCTGCATGTGTGTGTGAGTCTGTGTGTGTGTGAGTCTGTGTGTGTCTGTGAGTCTGTGTGAGTGTGTGTGTGAGTCTGTGTGTGTGAGTGTGTAGACTCACCTTATCCAGCCCACCCTGCATGTGTGTGTGAGTCTGTGTGTGTGTGAGTCTGTGTGTGTGTGTCTGTGTGAGTGTGAGTGTGTGTGAGTCTGTGTGAGTCTGTGTGTGTGTGTGAGTCTGTCTGTGTGAGTCTGTGTGTGTGTGTGTGTGTGAGTCTGTGTGTGTGTGAGTCTGTGTGTGTGTGAGTCTGTGTGTGTGTGTGAGTCTGTGTGTGTGAGTCTGTGTGTGTGTGAGTCTGTGCGTGTGTGTGAGTCTACGTGTGTGTGTGAGTCTGTCTGTGTGAGTCTGTGTGTGTGAGTCTGTGTGTGTGTGTGAGTCTGTGTGTGTGTGTGTCTGTGTGTGTGTGTCTGTGTGTGAGTCTGTGTGTGTATCTGTGTGTGTGTGCGTCTGTGTGTGTGTGTGAGTCTGTGTGTGTGTGCGAGTCTGTGTGTGTGAGTCTGTGTGTGTGTCTGTGTGTGTGAGTCTGTGTGTGTGTGTCTGTGTGTGTGTGTCTGTGTGTGTGTGTGAGTCTGTGTGTGCCTCTCTGTGTGTGTGTGAGTCTGTGTGTGTGTCCGAGTCTGTGTGTGTGTGTCCGTGTGTGTGTGTGTCTGTGTGTGTGAGTCCATGTGTGTGTGTGAGTCTGTGTGTGTGTGTGAGTCTGTGTGTGTGCGAGTCTGTGTGTGTGAGTCTGTGTGTGTGAGTCTGTGTGTGTGTGAGTCTGTGTGTGTGTGAGTCTGTGTGTGTGAGTCTGTGTGTGTGTGAGTCTGTGTGTGTGTGTCTGTGTGTGTGAGTCTGTGTGTGTGTGAGTCTGTGTGTGTGAGTCTGTGTGTGTGAGTCTGTGTGTGTGTGTGAGTCTGTGTGTGTGTCTGTATGTGTGTCTCTGAGTGTGTGTAGACTCACCTTGTCCAGGCCACCCTGCATGCGTGTGTGAGTCTGTGTGTGAGTGTGTGTGTGAGTCTGTGTGTGTGAGTCTGTGTGTGTGTGTGAGTCTGTGTGAGTCTGTAGACTCACCTTATCCAGGCCACCCTGCATGCGTGTTTGAGTCTGTGTGTGAGTGTGTGTGTGAGTCTGTGTGTGTGTGAGTCTGTGTGTGTGTGAGTGTGTGTGTGTGTGAGTCTGTATGTGAGTCTGTGTGTGTGTCTGTGTGTGAGTCTGTGTGTGTGTGAGTCTGTGTGTCTGTGTGTCTCTGTCTCTGTGTATGTGTGTGTGTGAGTCTGTGTGTGTGTGTGAGTCTGTGTGTGTGTGTGGACTCACCTTGTCCAGCCCACCCTGCATGCGTGTGTGAGTCTGTGTCTGTGTGTGTGTCTCTGTCTCTGTGTGTGTGTGTGAGTCTGTGTGTGTGTGAGTATGTGTGTGTGAGTCTGTGTGAGTCTGTGTGTGTGTGTGTAGACTCACCTTATCCAGGCCACCCTGCATGCGTGTGTGAGTCTGTGTGTGTGTGAGTCTGTGTGAGTCTGTGTGTGTGTGAGTGTGTGTGTGAGTCTGTGTCTGTGTCTCTGTCTCTGTGTATGTATGTGTGTGAGTCTGTGTGTGTGTGTGTGTGAGTCTGTGTGTGTGTGTGGACTCACCTCGTCCAGCCCACCCTGCATGCGTGTGTGAGTCTGTGTCTGTGTGTGTGTCTCTGTCTCTGTGTATGTGTGTGTGTGTGAGTCTGAGTGTGTGAGTCTACGTGTGTGTGCAGACTCACCTTATCCAGGCCACCCTGCATGCGTGTGTGAGTCTGTGTGTGTGTGAGTCTGTGTGAGTCTGTGTGTGTGAGTCTGTGTGTGTGTGTGTGAGTCTGTGTGTGTGTGTGAGTCTGTGTGTGTGAGTCTGTATGTGAGTCTGTGTGTGTGTGAGTCTGTGTGTGTGGGTGAGTCTGTGTGTGTGAGTCTGTGTGTGTGAGTCTGTGTGTGTGAGTCTGTGTGTGTGTGAGTCTGTGCGTGTGTGTGAGTCTACGTGTGTGTGTGTGCGTCTGTGTGTGTGAGTCCGTGTGTGTGTGTGAGTCCATGTGTGTGTGTGAGTCTGTGTGTGTGTGTCTGTGTGTGTGTGAGTCTGAGTGTGTGAGTCTACGTGTGTGTGTAGACTCACCTTATCCAGGCCACCCTGCATGCGTGTGTGAGTCTGTGTGTGTGTGAGTCTGTGTGTGTGTGAGTGTGTGTGTGAGTCTGTGTCTGTGTGTCTCTGTCTCTGTGTATGTGTGTGTGAGTCTGTGTGTGTGTGTGAGTCTGTGTGTGTGTGTGGACTCACCTCGTCCAGCCCACCCTGCATGCGTGTGTGAGTCTGTGTCTGTGTGTGTGTCTCTGTCTCTGTGTATGTGTGTGTGTGAGTCTGAGTGTGTGAGTCTACGTGTGTGTGTGAGTCTGTGTGTGTGAGTCTGTGTGAGTGTGTGCGAGTCTGTGTGAGTCTGTGTGTGTGTGTGAGTCTGTGTGTGAGTCTGTGTGTGTGTGTCTGTGTGTGTGTGAGTCTGTGTGTGTGTGAGTCTGTGTGTGTGAGTCTGTGTGTGTGTGTGAGTCTGTGTGTGTGTGTGAGTCTGTGTGTGTGTGTGTGAGTCTGTCTGTGTCTGTGTGTGTGTCTGTGTGTGTGTCTGTGTGTGTGAGTCTGTGTGTGTGTGTCTGTGTGTGTGTGTCTGTGTGTGTGTGAGTCTGAGTGTGTGAGTCTACGTGTGTGTGTGTAGACTCACCTTGTCCAGGCCACCCTGCATGCGTGTGTGAGTCTGTGTGTGTGTGAGTCTGTGTGAGTATGTGTGAGAGTCTGTGTGTGTGCGTCTGTGTGTGTGTGTGAGTCTGTGTGTGTGTGTGAGTCTGTGTGTGTGTGTGAGTCTGTGTGTGTGTGTGAGTCTGTGTCTGTGTGTGTGTCTCTGTCTCTGTGTGTGTGTGAGTCTGAGTGTGTGTGTGTGTGTGAGTCTGTGTGTGTGTGAGTCTACGTGTGTGTGTAGACTCACCTTGTCCAGGCCACCCTGCATGCGTGTGTGAGTCTGTGTGAGTCTGTGTGTGTGTGAGTGTGTGTGTGAGTCTGTGTGTGAGTGTGAGTCTGTGTGTGTGTCTGTGTGTGTGTGAGTCTGTGTGTGTGAGTCTGTGTGTGAGTGTGAGTCTGTGTGTGAGTCTGTGTGTGTGTGAGTCTACGTGTGTGTGTGTGAGTCTACGTGTGTGTGTGTAGACTCACCTTGTCCAGTCCACCCTGCATGCGTGCGCGTGCCCCACGGATGTCGCCGCTCTTGAGCGCCAGCAGGCGCCTGAAGGTGCCCAGCAGCTCCAGGAAGGCAGTGGGCGTCACGCCGCTGCCGCCGGCACCACGGTCCGGCTGGGCGCGGAGACGCAGGGACGCCTCGCTCAGAGACTGGTGCATACGCACGCACGCATCCACCTACACACACACACAGAGACACAGATACACACAGATACACACACACACACTGTTACACACACACACAGATACACACAGAGACACACGTGTTACACACACACACAGGAACAGCAGGGACGCCTCGCTCAGAGACTGGTGCATACGCACGCACGCATGCACCTACACACAGAGACACAGATACACACAGATACACACACACACACTGTTACACACACACACAGATACACACAGAGACACACGTGTTACACACACACACAGGAACAGCAGGGACGCCTCGCTCAGAGACTGGTGCATACGCACGCACGCATGCACCTACACACAGAGACACAGATACACACAGATACACACACACACACTGTTACACACACACCCAGATACACACAGAGACACGTGTTACACACACACACAGGAACAGCAGGGACGCCTCGCTCAGAGACTGGTGCATACGCACGCACGCATGCACCTACACACAGAGACACAGATACACACAGATAAACACACACACACTGTTACACACACACACAGATACACACAGAGACACGTGTTACACACACACACACAGGAACAGCAGGGACGCCTCGCTCAGAGACTGGTGCATACGCACGCACGCATGCACCTACACACAGAGACACACATACAGAGACACACACACTGTTACACACACAGATACACACACAGAGACACACACAGGAACAGCAGGGACGCCTCGCTCAGAGACTGGTGCATACGCACGCACGCATGCACCTACACACAGAGACACACATACAGATAAACACACAGATACACACACAGATACACACACAGAGACACACACAGGAACAGCAGGGACGCCTCGCTCAGAGACTGGTGCATACGCACGCACGCATGCACCTACACACAGAGACACACATACACACACACAGATACACACAGAGACACACACTGTTACACACACACACAGATACACACAGAGACACACACTGTTACACACACACACAGGAACAGCAGGGACGCCTCGCTCAGAGACTGGTGCATACGCACGCACGCATCCACCTACACACACACACACACACAGAGACACACACACAGAGACACACAGAGACACACTGTTACACACACACACAGATACACACACACAGATACACACACACAGAGAGACACACAGATACACACACAGGAACAGCAGGGACGCCTCGCTCAGAGACTGGTGCATACGCACGCACGCATCCACCTACACACACACAGAGACACACATACACACACACAGATACACACAGAGACACACACTGTTACACACACACACAGATACACACAGAGACATACACTGTTACACACACACACAGGAACAGCAGGGACGCCTCGCTCAGAGACTGGTGCATACGCACGCACGCATCCACCTACACACACCACAGAGACACACAGAGACACACACACAGACACACACACAGATAAACACACAGATACACACTGTTACACACACACAGGAACAGCAGGGACGCCTCGCTCAGAGACTGGTGCATACGCACGCACGCATGCACCTACACACAGAGACACAGATACACACAGATACACACACACACACTGTTACACACACACACAGATACACACAGAGACACACGTGTTACACACACACACAGGAACAGCAGGGACGCCTCGCTCAGAGACTGGTGCATACGCACGCACGCATCCACCTACACACACCACAGAGACACACAGAGACACACACACAGACACACACACAGATAAACACACAGATACACACTGTTACACACACACACACAGGAACAGCAGGGACGCCTCGCTCAGAGACTGGTGCATACGCACGCACGCATGCACCTACACACAGAGACACACATACAGAGACACACACACTGTTACACACACAGATACACACACAGAGACACACACAGGAACAGCAGGGACGCCTCGCTCAGAGACTGGTGCATACGCACGCACGCATCCACCTACACACACCACAGAGACACACAGAGACACACACACAGACACACACACAGATAAACACACAGATACACACTGTTACACACACACACACAGGAACAGCAGGGACGCCTCGCTCAGAGACTGGTGCATACGCACGCACGCATGCACCTACACACAGAGACACACACACACACAGACACACAGAGACACGTGTTACACACACACACAGATACACACACACACAGATACACACACACACAGATACACACACACAGATACACACACACAGACACACACACACAGATACACACACAGATACACACACACAGATACACACACACAGATACACACACTGTTACAACAACAACCGCCATTCGCCACTAAGTGACGGTGACATCACCACGACGCTTATGCCAGGCTATGTGCACCCTGAGGCCACGTGAAGTGTCGAACGCCCGCTGGCAGGAGGTCACGGGGCAGACCCAGGTGCCACGGGTCGACTGACTGAGATGACTGGCTGATGCACCACCTGTGCCCCCTACTGTGCCAACCTGCTGTGCTTTAGCCCACCCGGCGCTCCGCTCGTTGTTGTGAGCCTTCGCTCCTCCGCCCTCCGTTGTTGTTGGAGGGCGACTGCCTCCAACTGCCCAGCAGCGTCCTTCACGAGCCTCCTCCACAGAGGTCGATCTTGACACCGCTGGTACCGGTCATCGTCAAGTCCACTCAGCTCCACGTCCTCCTCTACCACGTCACTCCATCTCTTCTCTAGCCCGTGCCGCGCCCGCTTAGCCCCCTCGATCCGGCCGAACAAAAGCTGTTTCGGGCATGCGGTGGCTGGGCATGCAGGCTACATGACCCAGCCAACTGCAGCCTTGCCCGCCGGAGGAGCTCACCGATGGGACCGTGTCCAGGTCCTTCGAGAGATTTTTCAGCGATGTAAAATGGATCACTACAGGGCGTTGCGCTAAGTGCTGTAAGACACGGGGGGTGTGGGTGCAGAGGCGAGTACTCCGTGCAGTACCACACAGTGGGCCACTAGAGGCGTGGTTACCGGGTGCTAGCACACGCAAGATCCAGGTCCCATTCAACGCATTACATAAAATCCGTGATCCGGTTCCGTCTGCAAAAAGTTGTGATTCCGGACATACAGTAGCCTGGCGTCTGCAAACTAAGTTGCCTCTGTGGTAGTAAATACACATTGGAGAAGCCAAACGACATGTCTCGGACCGCATTCGTGGACACAAAGCAGACCTTAAACACGGTAGGACCAACACCTCGGCCGTGGCAGATCATTGTTATAATTCAGTAGGCTCACACGGCATTGACTTCTCCAAGACAGAGGTTCTTTGTAAGCCATCTGGCTACCGTGAGAGATTCGTTCATGAGGCTATCCACATGTACAAACGCGGAGACAATTTAGAACCGAGAAGATGGATTCTGGCTTAGCATTTGCGGGTCTTAATTGATTGTTCACGCTTACGGTGGCTTTCGGACCGCGTCCATTATTTTTCGTCTCCCCCCTCCGCTTTTCCGAACATAGATGGACTCGTCCATCTGAACAAACTTTCAAATCGCTCTCCGTGGTGCTAACGTTTTAAAAAAACCCACCACTTCTTTCAAATGTTCTTGCCGTGATTTTCACACCTGATGACGACTGCTTCTTGTGTTGCAGTCGAAACGTCGCGAGAATTCTATTGTTTTATATTTTTATCATTTCATTGTTTCCCTTCTACGTGGCGGTGACTTTACCGAAAGAACCAAGAATAATATTTTTATTATTTTATTGTTTCCCTTCTACGTGGTGACTTTACCGAAAGAACCAAGAATAATAATTTTATTGTTTTACAATAATTGTATTGTTTTATATTTTTATCATTTCATTGTTTCCCTTCTACGTGGCGGTGACTTTACCGAAAGAACCAAGAATAATAATTTTATTATTTTATTGTTTCCCTTCTACGTGGTGGTGACTTTACCCGAAAGAACCAAGAATAATAATTTTATTGTTTTATAGTTTTATTATTTTATTGTTTCCCTTCTACGTGGTGGTGACTTTACCCGAAAGAACCAAGAATAATAATTTTATTGTTTTATAGTTTTATTATTTTATTGTTTCCCTTCTACGTGGCGGTGACTTTACCCAAAGAACCAAGAATGTGAATAGCCTGCAGCCACGAAAGCTTTAAACCGAAACGTAATGCCACACACTTGGTCACGTGGGGAGCACGGTGGATGGGGGGGGGCGTGTGAGGACGAGTCACGTGATGAGTCACGTGATGAGTCACGTGATGGGCCGGGGTGAGGAGTCGGGGAGGGGAACAGGTGACCGAGGGGACACGCACGGGAAGTGCAGCCGGGAATCTTCTGTAGGGTTCCTGAAGATTGGGGGGGGCATGGTGCTGGCGACGGTCAGGGAGACGGTAAGGTGAGGACGTGGCAGTCTGGGCGAGCCCCGAGAGGCAACGTGGCCGGGACAGAGTAGCGAGGGGGCCCCCCCAAGGTGGTGCTTGAGGGACACGTGGTGCTCGGTCGAGAACCTTTCTGGTAAGATCCAGGAGGGGGCGTGGTCGAAGGCGGAGCGAGACCACGCCCCCCTCCTGGTAAGATCCAGGAGGGGGCGTGGCCGAAGGCGGAGCGAGGCCACGCCCCCTCCTGGTAAGTTCCAGGAGGGGGCGTGGCCAAAGGCGGAGCGAGGCCACGCCTCCTCCTGTTAAGATCCAGGAGGGGGCGAGGCCACGCCCCCCTATTGGTAAGATCCAGGAGGGGGCGTGGCCGAAGGCGGAGCGAGGCCACGCCCCCTCCTGGTAAGATCCAGGAGGGGGCGTGGCCGAAGGCGGAGCGAGGCCACGCCCCCTCCTGGCAAGATCCAGGAGGGGGCGTGGTCGAAGGCGGAGCGAGGCCACGCCCCCCCTCCTGGTAAGATCCAGGAGGGGGGGCGTGGCCGAAGGCGAAGCGAGGCCACGCCCCCCTCCTGGTAAGATCCAGGAGGGGGCGTGGCCGAAGGCGGAGCGAGGTCACGCCCCCTCCTGGTAAGATCCAGGAGTGGGCGTGGCCGAAGGCGGAGCGAGGCCACGCCTCCTCCTGTTAAGATCCAGGAGGGGGCGAGGCCACGCCCCCCTCCTGGTAAGATCCAGGAGGGGGCGTGGCCGAAGGCAGAGCGAGGTCACGCCCCCTCCTGGTAAGATCCAGGAGGGGGCGTGGCCAAAGGCGGAGCGAGGCCACGCCCCCCTCCTGGTAAGATCCAGGAGGGGGCGTGGCCGAAGGCAGAGCGAGGTCACGCCCCCTCCTGGTAAGATCCAGGAGGGGGCGTGGCCGAAGGCGGAGCGAGGCCACGCCCCCCTCCTGGCAAGATCCAGAAGGGGGCGTGGCCAAAGGCAGAGCGAGGTCACGCCCCCCTCCTGGCAAGATCCAGAAGGGGGCGTGGCCACGTGCTCGGGAGAGTAAAAGAGCGGTCCCGAGAGTGATTGTGGCTGTCTTCTGGAATCAACCAGCGGTGCGACGTCTTCGCGCTTTGCCATCATGGGTCAGGCAGTGTGCTGCTGACCTGACCCAGTGATGTAGTTACCCTCTTGACGTCTGGCTAACCGCGCTAGTTACCACCTACGTCGTTATCCTGTGTAGGTTAAACCCACTGCAACACCTACACCTCCATCGCCACCGCACTCGCCACCACTCACCACACACTCACCACCACCACGCACCACTCGCTCACCACTCACTGAAGACCACCACTCACCACTCACTCACCCAATCACCATTCACTCACCACACTCACCACCCCACTCACGACCACTCACCACACTCACGACACGCATTACCACTCACTCACCACCACCACCACCCACCACTCACTCACCCAATCACCACTCACTCAGACCCCCACCCACCACTCACTCACCACTCGCTCACCACCCACTGAAGCCCACCACTCACTCACCACTCACTCACTGAAGCCCACCACTCACTCACTCACTCACCACTCACCACCCACCACCACCCACCACTCACTCACCACTCACTGAAGCCCACCACTCACTCACTCACTCACGACCACCACTCACCACTCACCACCACCCACCACTCACCCACCACTCACTCACCACTCACTGAAGCCCACCACTCACTCACTCACGACCACCACTCACCACCACCCACCACTCACCCACCACCCACTGAAGCCCACCACTCACTCACTCACTCACCACTCACCACCACCCACCACTCACTGAAGCCCACCACTCACTCACTCACTCACGACCACCACTCACCACTCACCACCACTCACTGAAGCCCACCACTCACTCACTCACTCACGACCACCACTCACCACTCACCACCACTCACTGAAGCCCACCACTCACTCACGACCACCACTCACCACCACCCACCACTCACCCACCACCCACTGAAGCCCACCACTCACTCACTCACCACTCACCACCCACCACTCACCCACCACTCACTGAAGCCCACCACTCACTCACTCACGACCACCACCCACCACTCACCACCACTCACCACCACCCACCACTCACTCACCACCCACTGAAGCCCACCACTCACTCACTCACTCACGACCACCACCACCACCACCACCACTCACTCACTCACTCACCACCACCCACCACTCACTCACCACTCACTGAAGCCCACCACTCACTCACTCACTCACCACTCATCACTCACCACCACCCACCACTCACTCACCACTCACTGAAGCCCACCACTCACTCACTCACTCACGACCACCACCACCACTCACTCACTCACCACCACCACTCACTCACGACCACCACCACCACCCACCACTCACCCACCACTCACTCACCACTCACTGAAGCCCACCATTCACTCACGACCACCACCCACCACTCACCACCACTCACCACCACCCACCACTCACTCACCACCCACTGAAGCCCACGACTCACTCACTCACTCACCACCACCACCACCCACCACTCACCAGCGCCTGCGAGTCGCCCGCCAACAAGCCGGCCTCCGTCTCCGTGAGCTGGCTGCTTGCCACGGCGGCCAGTGCGCTGTGCGGCCACTCGCTGAACCAGTCGATGGTGCAGCAGTTGGCGAGCGATGGGAAGCGGCGGAGCCGGGCACGGAACGCCTCGCCCATGGGGCTGGTGCACACGGGGTCACGGGTCACGGGTCACGGGTCACAGGTCACCCACCGTGGCACCCTCACACACACACACACACGTACACACACACGCGTACACACACGTACACACACACAGGTACACACGTACACGCACACACACGTACACACACACGTACACACACACACACGTACACACACACGTACACACATACGTACACACACACACACACGCGTACACACGCGTACACACACGTACAAACGCGTACACACACACACGCACACACACACACACACGTACACACACACACACACGTACACACACGCGTACACACGCACACACACGTACACACACACACGCGTACACACACACACGCACGTACACACACACACGTACACACACACACGCACGTACACACACGTACACACACAATAACAACCGCCATTCGCCACTAAGTGGCGGTGATGTCACCACGACGCTTGTGCCAGGCTATGTGCACCTTGAGGCCACGTGAAGTGTCGAACGCCCGCTGGCAGGAGGTCACGGGGCAGACCCAGGTGCCACGGGTCGACTGACTGAGATGACTGGCTGATGCACCACCTGTGCCCCCTACTGTGCCAACCTGCTGTGCTTTAGCCACCCGGCGCTCCGCTCGTTGTTGTGAGCGTCGCTCCTCCGCCCTCCGTTGTTGTTGGAGGGCGACTGCCTCCAACTGCCCAGTAGCGTCCTTCACGAGCCTCCTCCACAGAGGCCGATCTTGACACCGCTGGTACCGGTCATCGGCAAGTCCACTCAGCTCCACGTCCTCCTGTACCGCATCACTCCATCTCTTCTCTAGCCCGTGCCGCGCCCGTTTAGCCCCCTCAATCCGGCCGAGCAAAAGCTGTTTCGGCATGCGGTGGCTGGGCATGCGGGCAACATGACCCAGCCAACGCAGCCTTGCCTGCCGGAGGAGCTCACCGATGGGACCGTGCCCAGATCTATCAAGGATTTGTGAGCTCCTCACACAATCCAGCCTGGTTAAACCCAGGATGGATAGCAGGCAGGCCAGCCTAAATGTTTCTAACCGGCGAAGATGTTCCATTAGGGGGGTCCACGTTTCGCAAGCGTAGAGAAGGGAGGGAATGACCGTGGCCGAGAAGACCTGAAGCTTAGTGCGGAGCGACAGACCAGGTAGCTTCCACACAGCGTTACGCAACCGATGAAAAGATATTGCCGCTCGACTGATTCGGAGTGAAACCTCTGCTGTTAAACTGGAGCCAGTCATAAGCACACTGCCCAGGTATGGGAAACTCTAAACTCTCTCCACAACTGCCCCATCACCGATTGGGAGTTGTGGGGGTGGAGTGTCCGATGGTACAAAATACCCAGGCAGGTGCTTAGTTTTGGTGGGGCTGATGGTAAGGCCTCACCTCTTAGTGGCACGCTCCAGTCTCAGCAGCAGCGTCTCCAACTCCTCCTCTGAATGAGCAGCTATTACCAAATCATCGGCATACACAACGTGGTTGAGCAATAGGGAGCCATCCCTTGACCGCACCCGGGCATCGATCAGCCTCCCATTATAAATGTACCATATGAAGATTCCCCCGGTACAGCTGTTGAAGGCTTCACGAACTACGTGGTCAAAATAGATGTTAAATAATGTGGGAGCCAGAGGACATCCCTGTCGCACCCCAAGGTGTACAGGGAATGGCTCTGACTCCCGGCCACGTAGTTTTACCCGAGCCCGCTCACCATCATGAAGGTCCTTAATGATCGTGAGCAGAGGGTCAGGTACTCCAAAAGCACGAAGAACAACCCAGAGCCCAGGCCTACTGATGGTATCATAGGCCTTGACCAGGTCAATAAAGCAGAGATGTAGGCCTTGCTAGAATTCCCTACACTTCTGCTGTAGCAGACAGACAGAAAATATGGCATCAGTGCAGGACCGCCCTTTCCTGAAACTGCATTGGGGCTCCGCAAGCCTCTCCTCAGCGTGCCCGGCAAGGCGATGTTGAATAATCCTTGCCAGGACCTTTCCCGGCACACTGAGGAGTGAGATGCCCCTGTAGTTGTTACAGTCTGTGCGGTCCCCCTTCTTAAAGAGGGGGACCACCAGGGCATCCTTCCAATCCTGCGAAACCTGTCCAGTGGTCCAGACTGTTGTTATGTCATATAGGGCAGTCTGTGCACAAACGCCACCCTCCCTCAGCATTTCGCTTGGGAAATCATCTCTGCCCGCTGCCTTTCCCGGTCTCAGACTCCGGATCGCCTTCAGTACTTCCTCAACAGATGGCACCTCAGCCAGCCACTCACAGGGGGTGACTTCTTCCAATATTTGAGGCACCGCAGCCTCAGCAGGGTCATCCCCACTTTGTGCCACGATGTTTTCCTGGCTGAGGGATTTCCCCTCCCCCAGGACCTCACAGAAATGCTCAGCAAATCTGCAAACCTGTTCCTGGGGGTCGGAGATTGGATCACCGTTTTTTCCCCTAATGATGGTAATAGGTGTGGCGCTGCAGGTTACTTTTTTGATGGAGTTAAATAGAGATTTGTGATCGCGGGCCACTGAGGCAGACTCCATCTCCTCAGCAACCCGCGACCACCACCCATCCTTGCAGCGCCTCACGGCTCTCCGAACCTCCGAGCGAAGGCTGCGGTAAGCCTCCTCATTCTCTGACGTGGGATTCTGTAGCCGATGACATTGGGCCTGTCGCTTTTTCTCAACCATCCTGAACACCTCCTCTGTCAGCCAGGTTCTCTGGGGAGGTCTGGACCGCGTACCCAAAACAGCCATTGCAGCTGCATGAGTCACAGTCCAAAACCTCGCCCATTTACCCTCGACATCAGGAGGAGTGGGGGACGATGCCAACCCCAGACGCAAGCGATGATGGAATTCTCGCTGGCAACTTTTATCAGCGAGCTGAGACCAGGCCACTAAGGGTTTGAATGGGGTCCCGGGTGTACACCCACCACCGGAGTACAGACAAAGATCCCCCATATAGCCTTAACAGACTGTAGGGGCAAGTGCTGTTAGCGAGCACCTATGAAGGCCGGAACGGTACACGAGGGGGTGGGTGGCCAGCACCACGCCCGACCGCCTTTGTCTCCCTAATGGCAATGTTTACACACTGCACCAGGTACTCATTTGAGGCTGAGTCGACCTAGCGGAGGCCCGGGACCGGTTCAGAAAATCGTCACTGGTGTTGGCCGTGAGCGGGAATCGAACCCAGTTCGCCAGGTTCATAGCGCAGCGTAGCGCTAACCGCTACACACACCACACACACACACTCACACACACCACACACACACACTTACACACACATACACACACACACACATACACACGTACACACACACACGTACACACACGGTGACACACGTACACACACGGTGACACACGTACACACACAGTGACACACACACACACGGTGACACACACACACACACACAGTGACACACACACACAGTGACACACACACACGTACACACACACACGTACACACACGGTGACACACACACACGTACACACACAGTGACACACACACACGTACACACAGAGTGACACACACACATACACCCACACGTACACACACACACGTACACACACGGTGACACACACACACATACACACACAGTGACACACACGTACACACACACACGTACACACACAGTGACACACACACGCACACACAGTGACACACGCACACACACACACGCACACACACGTACACACACACAAGGTGACACACGGTGACACACACACACGTACACACACGGTGACACACACACGGTGACACACACACAGTGACACACACGTACACACACACGCACACACACACACGGTGACACACACAGTGACACACGTACACACACGGTGACACACGTACACACACACACGGTGACACACACGGTGACACACACAGTCACACACGCACACACACAGTGACACACACAGTGACACACACAGTGACGTACACACACGGTGACACACACGGTGACACACACGTACACACACACGCACACACACAGTGACACACACAGTCACGTACACACACACAGTGACACACACGGTGACACACACGGTGACACACACAGTGACACACACAGTGACACACACACAGTGACACACACAGTGACACACACACAGTGACACACACACACATATGGTGAAACACACACAGTCACACACACACACACAGTGACACACACACACAGTGACACACACCCACACACACAGTGACACACACAGTGACACACACGTACACACACACACACACACGCACACACACACAGTCACACACACACAGTGACACACACACAGTAACACACACACACACGGTGACACACACGGTGACACACACAGTGACACACACAGTGACACACACACAGTAACACACACACGGTGACACACACGGTGACACACACAGTGACACACACACAGTAACACACACACACACACACGTCCACACACACACACAGTGACACACACACACACACACACGGTGACACACACACACACACGGTGACACACACGTACACACACAGTGACACACACAGTGACACACACACAGTGACACACACACAGTCACACACACACAGTCAGTGACACACACAGTGACACACACAGTGACACACACACAGTCACACACACACACACACACGGTGACACACACACACAGTAACACACACAGTGACACACACACAGGGACACACACACAGTGACACACACACACAGTGACACACACACACACAATGACACACACAGTGACACACACACACAGTGACACACACAGTGACACACACACACAGTGACACACACAGTGACACACACACAGTGACACACACACACACACAGTGACACACACACACACAGTGACACACACACACACAGTGACACAAACACACAGTGACACACACACACACAGTGACACACACACACAGTGACACACACACACACACACAGTCACACACACACACACGGTGACACACACACACACACAGTGACACACACAGTGACACACACAGTGACACACACACACACAGTGACACACACAGTGACACACACACAGTGACACACACACAGTGACACACACACACACAGTGACACACACACAGTGACACACACACACACACACAATGACACACACACACAGTGACACACACACACACAGTGACACACACACACACAGTGACACACACACAGTGACACACACACACAGTGACACACACACACGCACACAGTGACACACACACACACACACAGTGACACACACACAGTGACACACACAGTGACACACACACAGTGACACACACACACACAGTGACACACACACACAGTGACACACACAGTCACACACACACGGTGACACACACACACACACAGTGACACACACACACAGTGACACACACACACACAGTGACACACACACACAGTGACACACACACACACACAGACACACACACACAGTGACACACACACACATACACACACACACAGTGACACACACACACACAGTGACACACACACACACAGTGACACACACACAGTGACACACAGTCACACACACACACAGTAACACACACACAAACACACAGTGACACACACACACACGGTGACACACACACAGTGACACACACACACACACACAGTGACACACACACACACAGTGACACACACACACACAGTGACACACACACACACAGTCACACACACACGGTGACACACACACAGTCACACACACACACAGTGACACACACACACACACAGTGACACACAAGCACCTCATGCACAGGACGATGTGCAGGTTGCAGCGAACCCGCCGGGCGAAGGTGGCCAGGAGGTTCGACTTGCTGGGCACCAGGCCCTGGTGCAGCACCAGCGGCCGCATGGCCGACAGCACGGAGTCCGTCTCCTCGACGCCCAGGGCTCCCGGCACGTCGCCCGAGTTCAGCAAACTGTTCACGTCCTCCAGGAACGACTCGCTCGTGATCTACAGCGGCGGTGGGATCGTTATCATTGTCACTGTCATCACTGTCATCATCACTGTCATCACAACAGCAAACTGTTCACGTCCTCCAGGAACGACTCGCTCGTGATCTACAGCAGCGGTGGGATCGTTATCATTGTCACTGTCATCATCACTGTCATCATCGTCATCATCATCATCACTGTCATCACTGTCATCACAACAGCAAACTGTTCACGTCCTCCAGGAACGACTCGCTCGTGATCTACAGCGGCGGTGGGATCGTTATCATTGTCACTGTCATCGTCATCATCACTGTCATTATCACTGTCATCATTGTCATCATTACTGTCATCATCACTGTCATCATCACTATCATCACTGTCATCATCACTGTCATCATTGTCATCATCATCGTCATCATCACTGTCATCATCACTGTCATCATCACTGTCATCATCACTGTCATCATCACTGTCATCACAACAGCAAACTGTTCACGTCCTCCAGGAACGACTCGCTCGTGATCTACAGCAGCGGTGGGATCGTTATCATTGTAACTATCATCATCACTGTCATCATCACTGTCATCGTCACTGTCATCACAACAGCAAACTATTCACGTCCTCCAGGAACGACTCGCTCGTGATCTACAGCAGTGGTGGGATCGTTATCATTGTCACTGTCATCACTGTCATCACTGTCATCATCACTGTCATCATCACTGTCATCATCATCACTGTCATCATCACTGTCATCACAACAGCAAACTGTTCACGTCCTCCAGGAACGACTCGCTCGTGAACTACAGCAGCGGTGGGATCGTTATCATTGTCACTGTCATCACTGTCATCATCACTGTCATCGTCACTGTCATCACAACAGCAAACTGTTCACGTCCTCCAGGAACGACTCGCCCGTGATCTACAGCGGCGGTGGGATCGTTATCATTGTCACTGTCATCACTGTCATCATCACTATCATCACTGTCATCACTATCATCACTGTCATCATCACTGTCATCACTATCATCACTGTCATCATCACTGTCATCACAACAGCAAACTGTTCACGTCCTCCAGGAACGACTCGCTCGTGATCTACAGCGGCGGTGGGATCGTTATCATTGTCACTGTCATCACTGTCATCATCACTGTCATCACTGTCATCGTCACTGTCATCACAACAGCAAACTGTTCACGTCCTCCAGGAACGACTCGCTCGTGATCTACAGCGGCGGTGGGATCGTTATCATTGTCATCATCGTCACTGTCATCATCGTCATCATCATCACTGTCATCACTGTCATCACAACAGCAAACTGTTCACGTCCTCCAGGAACGACTCGCTCGTGATCTACAGCGGCGGTGGGATCGTTATCATTGTCACTGTCATCACTGTCATCATCACTGTCATCATCACTGTCATCACAACAGCTATCTGTTCACGTCCTCCAGGAACGACTCGCTCGTGATCTACAGCGGCGGTGGGATCGTTATCATTGTAACTATCATCATCACTGTCATCACTGACATCATCACTGTCATCATGACTGTCATCACTGTCATCATCACTGTCATCATCACTGTCATCACTGTCATCACAACAGCAAACTGTTCACGTCCTCCAGGAACGACTCGCTCGTGATCTACAGCGGCGGTGGTGGGATCGTTATCATTGTCACTGTCATCACTGTCATCATCACTGTCATCACTATCATCACTGTCATCACTATCATCACTGTAATCATCACTGTCATCACTATCATCACTGTCATCATCACTGTCATCGTCACTGTCATCACAACAGCTATCTGTTCACGTCCTCCAGGAACGACTCGCTCGTGATCTACAGCAGCGGTGGGATCGTTATCATTGTCACTGTCATCACTGTCATCATCACTGTTATCATCACTGTCATCACAACAGCAAACTGTTCACGTCCTCCAGGAACGACTCGCTCGTGATCTACAGCGGCGGTGGGATCGTTATCATTGTCACTGTCATCACTGTCATCATCACTGTTATCATCACTGTCATCACAACAGCTATCTGTTCACGTCCTCCAGGAACGACTCGCTCGTGATCTATAGCAGCGGTGGGATAGTCGTCATCGTCATCATCATCACTGTCATCATCATCACTGTCATCACTGTCATCATCGTCATCACTGTCGTCATCACTGTCATCATCGTCATCATGACTGTCATCACTGTCATCATCACTGTCATCATCACTGTCATCATCACTGTCATCACTGTCATCACAATAGCAAACTGTTCACGTCCTCCAGGAACGACTCGCTCGTGATCTACAGCAGCGGTGGGATCGTTATCATTGTCACTGTCATCACTGTCATCATCACTGTCATCATCACTGTCATCACAACAGCAAACTGTTCACGTCCTCCAGGAACGACTCGCTCGTGATCTACAGCAGCGGTGGGATCGTTATCATTGTCACTGTCATCATCACTGTCATCGTCACTGTCATCATCACTGTCATCGTCACTGTCATCATCACTGTCATCACAACAGCAAACTGTTCACGTCCTCCAGGAACGACTCGCTCGTGATCTACAGCGGCGGTGGGATCGTTATCATTGTCACTGTCATCACTGTCATCATCACTGTCATCATCATCACTGTCATCATCACTGTCATCATCGTCACTGTCATCACTGTCGTCATCACTATCATCATCGTCATCATGACTGTCATCACTGTCATCATCACTGTCATCATTGTCATCATCACTGTCATCATCACTGTCATCATCACTGTCATCACTGTCATCATCACTGTCATCATCACTGTCATCATCACTGTCATCATCACTATCATCACTGTCATCATCACTGTCATCACTGTCATCACTGTCATCATCGTCATCATCACTGTCATCACTGTCATCATCGTCATCATCACTGTCATCACTGTCATCATCACTGTCATCACAACAGCAAACTGTTCACGTCCTCCAGGAACGACTCGCTCGTGATCTACAGCAGCGGTGGAAGCGATACCATTGTCGTCACTGTCATCACCGTCATCATCATTGTCATCACTGTCATCATCACTGTCATCATCATTGTCATCATCATCATCGTCATTATTGTCATCATCACTGTCATCACTGTCATCACTGTCATCATCACCCCTCATCATCATTGTCATCACTGTCATCATCATTGTCATCATCACTGTCATCACTGTCATCATCACTATCATCATCATCACTGTCATTATCACTGTCATCATCACTGTCATCATCATTATCACTGTCATCATCACTGTCATCTCTGTCATCATCATCATCATCACTGTCATCATCATTGTCATCACTGTCATCATCATTGTCATCATCACTGTCATCACTGTCATCATCACTATCATCACCATCACTGTCATCATCACTGTCATCACTGTCATCATCATCATCATTTGTCGATGTAAATCTTTCGTGCCTGCAGGGATTCGTCTTACTGGATCTTTCTGTAAAGTCACAACACAAGTGGCCTTCCTCAGGGGAAGAAACAGACACAGTGAGTTGACACAGTGAGTTGACACAGTGAGATGTGAGTTGACACAGTGAGATGTGAGTTGACACAGTGAGTTGACACAGTGAGATGTGAGTTGACACAGTGAGATGTGAGTTGACACAGTGACTTGACACAGTGAGATGTGAGTTGACACAGTGAGATGACACAGTGAGTTGACACAGTGAGTTGACACAGTAAGTTGACACAGTGAGTTGACACAGTGAGATGTGAGTTGACACAGTGAGATGTGAGTTGACACAGTGAGTTGACACAGTGAGATGTGAGTTGACACAGTGAGATGTGAGTTGACACAGTGACTTGACACAGTAAGATGTGAGTTGACACAGTGAGATGACACAGTGAGTTGACACAGTGAGTTGACACAGTGAGTTGACAGAGTGAGCTGACACAGTGAGTTGACACAGTGAGACGTGAGTTGACACAGTGAGTTGACACAGTGAGCTGACACAGTGAGTTGACACAGTGAGCTGACACAGTGAGCTGACACAGTGAGTTGACACAGTGAGTTGACACAGTGAGTTGACACAGTGAGTTGACACAGTGAGACGTGAGTTGACACAGTGAGCTGACACAGTGAGTTGACACAGTGAGTTGACACAGTGAGTTGACACAGTGAGTTGACACAGTGAGACGTGAGTTGACACAGTGAGTTGACACAGTGAGACGTGAGTTGACACAGTGAGTTGACACAGTGAGTTGACACAGTGAGTTGACACAGTGAGTTGACACAGTGAGTTGACACAGTGAGATGACACAGTGAGTTGACACAGTGACACAGTGAGTTGACACAGTGAGTTGACACAGTGAGTTGACACAGTGAGTTGACACAGTGAGTTGACACAGTGAGCTGACACAGTGAGCTGACACAGTGAGTTGACACAGTGAGTTGACACAGTGAGTTGACACAGTGAGACGTGAGTTGACACAGTGAGTTGACAGTGAGTTGACACAGTGAGTTGACACAGTGAGATGTGAGTTGACACAGTGAGTTGACACAGTGAGTTGACACAGTGAGTTGACACAGTGAGTTGACACAGTGAGACGTGAGTTGACACAGTGAGTTGACACAGTGAGTTGACACAGTGAGACGTGAGTTGACACAGTGAGTTGACACAGTGAGTTGACACAGTGAGTTGACACAGTGGGACGTGAGTTGACACAGTGAGTGGACACAGTGAGTTGACACAGTGAGCTGACACAGTGAGTTGACACAGTGAGTTGACACAGTGAGTTGACACAGTGAGACGTGAGTTGACACAGTGAGTTGACACAGTGAGTTGACACAGTGAGTTGACACAGTGAGCTGACACAGTGAGTTGACACAGTGAGTTGACACAGTGAGACGTGAGTTCAGACAGTGAGTTGACACAGTGAGTTGACACAGTGAGTTAACACAGTGAGTTGACACAGTGAGACGTGAGTTGACACAGTGAGTTGACACAGTGAGTTGACACAGTGAGACGTGAGTTGACACAGTGAGTTGACACAGTGAGTTGACACAGTGAGTTGACACAGCGAGTTGACACAGTGAGTTGACACAGTGAGACGTGAGTTGACACAGTGAGTTGACACAGTGAGTTGAAACAGTAAGTTGACACAGTGAGTTGACACAGTGAGTTAACACAGTGAGTTGACACAGTGAGTTGACACAGTGAGACGTGAGTTGACACAGTGAGTTGACACAGTGAGTTGACACAGTGAGTTGACAAAGTGAGCTGATACAGTGAGTTGACACAGTGAGTTGACACAGTGAGTTGACATAGTGAGTTGACACAGTGAGCTGACACAGTGAGTTGACACAGTGAGACATGAGTTGACACAGTGAGTTGACACAGTGAGTTGACACAGTGAGCTGACACAGTGAGTTGACACAGTGAGTTGACACAGTGAGTTGACACAGTGAGACGTGAGTTGACACAGTGAGTTGACACAGTGAGTTGACCCAGTGAACTGACACAGTGAGTTGACACAGTGAGTTGACACAGTGAGTTGACACAGTGAGTTGACACAGTGAGACGTGAGTTGACACAGTGAGTTGACACAGTGAGTTGACACAGTGAACTGACACAGTGAGTTGACACAGTGAGTTGACACAGTGAGTTGACACAGTGAGTTGACAAAGTGAGCTGATACAGTGAGTTGACACAGTGAGTTGACACAGTGAGTTGACACAGTGAGACGTGAGTTGACACAGTGAGTTGACACAGTGAGTTGACACAGTGAGTTGACACAGTGAGTTGACACAGTGAGTTGACACAGTGAGCTGACACAGTGAGAAGTGAGTTGACACAGTGAGTTGACACAGTGAGTTGACACAGTGAGTTGACACAGTGAGAAGTGAGTTGACACAGTGAGTTGACACAGTGAGTTGACACAGTGAGTTGACACAGTGAGCTGATACAGTGAGTTGACACAGTGAGTTGACACAGTGAGTTGACACAGTGAGTTGACACAGTGAGCCGACACAGTGAGTTGACACAGTGAGTTGACACAGTGAACTGACACAGTGAGTTGACACAGTGAACTGACACAGTGAGTTGACACAGTGACACAGTGAGTTGACACAGTGAGTTGACACAGTGAGTTGACACAGTGAACTGACACAGTGAGTTGACACAGTGAGCTGACACAGTGAGTTGACACAGTGAGTTGACACAGTGAGACGTGAGTTGACACAGTGAGTTGACACAGTGAGTTGACACAGTGAGTTGACACAGTGAGATGTGAGTTGACACAGTGAGTTGACACAGTGAGTTGACACAGTGAGTTGACGCAGTGAGTTGACACAGTGAGACGTGAGTTGACACAGTGAGTTGACACAGTGAGTTGACACAGTGAGACGTGAGTTGACACAGTGAGTTGACACAGTGAGTTGACACAGTGAGTTGACACAGTGAGTTGACACAGTGGGACGTGAGTTGACACAGTGAGTGGACACAGTGAGTTGACACAGTGAGTTGACACAGTGAGTTGACACAGTGAGTTGACACAGTGAGATGTGAGTTGACACAGTGAGTTGACACAGTGAGCTGACACAGTGAGTTGACACAGTGAGTTGACACAGTGAGTTGACACAGTGAGACGTGAGTTGACACAGTGAGTTGACACAGTGAGTTGACACAGTGAGTTGACACAGTGAGTTGACAGTGAGTTGACACAGTGAGTTGACACAGTGAGTTGACACAGTGAGTTGACACAGTGACACAGTGAGTTGACACAGTGAGTTGACACAGTGAGTTGACACAGTGAGTTGACACAGTGAGTTGACACAGTGAGCTGACACAGTGAGTTGACACAGTGAGTTGACACAGTGAGTTGACACAGTGAGTTGACACAGTGAGTTGACACAGTGAGTTGACACAGTGAGCTGACCTGCGTGTCGGTGAGCAGGAAGGCGACGTGGATATTGTCCACCCCGGCCTTCAACATGACGCGCTGGAGATCCTGTCGCCACTCCGACACCCCGTAGCTCTTGGTGAGCTCAATCTGCACGCACTCATACTCACACCTGAATCACCATCATCACCACCATCACCACCATCATCACCATCTCTACCATCATCACCACCATCACTACCATCATCATCACTACCATCATCATCATCACCATCACCACCATCACTACCATCACTACCATCACTACCATCACCACCATCATCACCACCATCACTACCATCACCACCATCATCACCACCACCATCATCACCACCATCACCATCACTACCATCATCATCATCACCATCACTACCATCACCACCATCACCATCATCACTACCATCATCATCATCACGCTTGGTGAACTCAATCTGCACGCACTCATACTCACACCTGAATCACCACCATCACCACCATCACCACCATCACCACCATCACCACCATCATCACCATCACCATCATCATCACCACCATCACTACCATCACTACCACCATCACCATCACTACCATCATCATCATCACCACCATCACCACCATCACCACCATCACTACCATCACTACCATCACCACCATCATCACCATCATCACCACCATCACCACCATCACCACCATCACTACCATCACTACCATCACCACCATCATCACCACCATCACCACCATCACCACCATCACTACCATCACTACCATCACCACCACCATCACCACCATCATCATCACGCTTGGTGAGCTCAATCTGCACGCACTCATACTCACACCTGAATCACCACCATCACCACCATCACTATCATCAACATCATCACCACCATCACTATCATCAACATCATCACCACCACGACCATCATCACGACCATCACCACCATCACCACCACGACCATCATCACCACCACCACCATCATCACCATCACTACCATCACTACCATCAGCACCATCACCACCACCATCACCACCATTACCACCACCATCACTACCATCAACATCATCACCACCACGACCATCATCATCACTACCAACATCACCATCACTACGATCACCACGATCACCACCACCATCATCACCATCACTACCATCACCACCACTACCATCACCACCACCACCATCACTACCATCACCACCAACCATCATTACCATCATCACCACCATCATCACCATCACAACCATCAACACCATCACCATCACGACCATCATCATCACTACCATCACCTTCATCTCCATGACTACCATCACCATCATCACCATCACTACCATCATCACTATCCTTATCACTACCATCACCACTATCATCACTACCATCAGAACCAGCATAATCATCACTACCATCATCATTACCATCATTACACACGTGCGTGTGTGCATGTGTATATAAGCGTGTGTGTGTATGCGTATACGTGTCTGTGTGCGTGTGTGTATGTACGTATGTATGTGTATACATGTGCATGTGTACATGTGTGTGTACGTGTGTGTGTATGTGTATACATGTGCGTGTGTCCATCTGCTACAGCAGAGGTGTAGGGAATTCTAACAAGACCTACATCTCTGCTTTATTGACCTGGTCAAGGCTTATGATACCATCAGTAGGCCTGGGCTCTGGGTCGTTCTTCGTGCTTTTGGAGTACCTAACCCTCTGCTCACGATCATTAAGGACCTTCATGATGGTGAGCAGGCCCGGGTAAAACTACGTGGCCGGGAGTCGGAGCAATTCCCTGTTCACCTTGGGGTGCGACAGGGATGTCCTCTGGCTCCCACATTATTTAGCATATTTTTCGACCACGGAGTTCGTGAAGCCTTCAATAGCTGTACCAGAGGAATTTCCATCTGGTACAGATACAATGGGAGGCTGATCGATGCCCGGGTGTGGTCAAGGGATGGCTCCCTATTGGTCAACCACGTTATGTATGCCGATGATCTGGTGATTGCCGCTCATTCAGAGGAGGAGTTGGAGGCGCTGCTGCTGAACCTGGAGTGTGCCACTAAGAGGTGGGGCCTTACCATCAGCCCCACCAAAACTAAGCACCTGCCTTGATATTTTGTACCATCGGGCACTCCACCCCCACAACTCCCAATTGGGGATGGGGCAGTTGTGGAGAGAGTGGAGAGTTTCCCATACCTGGGCAGTGTGCTTATGACTGGCTCCAGTTTAACAGCAGAGGTCTCACTCCGAATCAGTCGAGCGGCAATATCTTTTCATCGGTTGCGTAACGCGGTGTGGAAGCTACCTGGTCTGTCGCTCCGCACTAAGCTTCAGGTCTTCTCGGCCACGGTCATTCCCTCCCTTCTCTACGCTTGCGAAACGTGGACCCCCCTAATGGAACATCTTCGCCGGTTAGAAACATTTAGGCTGGCCTGCCTACGATCCATCCTGGGTTTAACCAGACTGGATTGTGTGAGGAGCTCACAAATCCTTGAAAGATCTGGGCAAGGTCCCATCGGTGAGCTCCTCCGGCGGGCAAGGCTGCGATGGCTGGGTCATGTAGCCCGCATGCCCAGCCACCGCATGCCGAAACAGCTTTTGTTCTGCCGGATTGAGGGGGCTAAGCGGGCGCGGCACGGGCTAGAGAAGAGATGGAGTGATGTGGTACAGGAGGACGTGGAGCTGAGTGGACTTGCCGATGACTGGTACCAGCGGTGTCAAGATCGACCTCTGTGGAGGAGGCTCGTGAAGGATGCTACTGGGCAGTTGGAGGCAGTCGCCCTCCAACAACAACGGAGGGCGGAGGAGCGACGCTCAGAACAACGAGCGGAGCGCCGGGTGGCTAAAGCACAGCAGGTTGGCACAGTAGGGGGCACAGGTGGTGCACCAGCCACTCATCTCAGTCAGTCGACCCGTGGCACCTGGGTCTGTCCCGTGACCTCCTGCCAGCGGGCGTTCGACACTTCACGTGGCCTCAGGGTGCACATGGCCTGGCACAAGCGTCGTGGTGACGTCACCGCCACTTAGTGGCGAATGGCGGTTGTTGTTCTTGTGCGTGTGTGAGTATGTGCGTGCGTGTGTGCGTGCGTGTGCGTGTGCGTGTGTGTGCGTGTGTGTGTGTGTGTGTGCGTGTGTGCGTGTGTGTGTGAGTCTGAATGTGAGTCTGTGTGTGTGTGTGAGTCTGTGTGTGTGAGTCTGTGTGTGTGAGTCTGTGCGTGTGTGAGTCTGTGTGTGTGAGTCTGTGTGTGTGAGTCTGTGTGTGTGAGTCTGTGTGTGTGAGTCTGTGCGT